>NW_024470777.1:0-197500 GCF_017639515.1 Carcharodon carcharias
CAGAGTTCGGAGGTCAGGCCGAACCTTGACTGGTCAGCAGGCGGCTGCAGCCGCTGGTGGGCTTTGTAGTCAAACTTGTAATAGGTGTGCATGATCCGCGGAGGTAGACACGCAGATCTCCTCTGTAGAGCCCTTTCATCTCCAGGTACCGCGCAGGGCGCTCCACAATCTGACAGACCCGGGACTCGTCCTTCAGTTCTCCACGTACTCTGTGAGGGAGAAAGAGATAACAGGTCGGCGGGGGGGGGTGGTGAGAGTACGGAGTGAGGAGGCTGGGGAGACAGACAGAGAGCATGAGAGCAGAGAGTACACCCACGCGCTGTTAGGGAGGGAGTTCCAGGATTTTGTCCCCCGTGCGTTGTAGTACACCCACGCGCTGTTAGGGAGGGAGTTCAGGATTTTGTCCCCGTGTGGTGTAGGTACACCCACGGCGCTTGTTAGGGAGGGAGTTCCAGGATTTTGTCCCCCGTGTGGTGTAGTACACCCACGGCGCTGTCAGGAGGGAGTTCCAGGATTTTGTCCCCCGTGTGGTGTAGGTACACCCACGCGCTGTTAGGGAGGGAGTTCCAGATTTTTGTCCCCGTGTGGTGTAGGTACACCCACGGCGCTGTTAGGGAGGGTGTTCCAGGATTTTGTCCCCCGTGTGTGTAGGTACACCCACAGCGCTGTTAGGGAGGGAGTTCCAGGATTTTGTCCCGTGTGGTGTAGGTACACCCACGGCGCTGTTAGGGATGGAGTTCCAGATTTTGCCCTAGCGACAGTGAAGGAACTGCCGATATATTTCCAAGCGGGATGGTGAGGGGCTCGGAGGGGAACTTCCAGGTGGTGGTTTCCCCATGTGTCTGCTGCTCTCCGTCCTTCTAGATGGTAGAGGTGGTTGGGTTTGGGCGGCGCTGTCGAAGGAGCCTTGGTGAGTTGCTGCAGTGCATCTTGTAGATGGTACACACGCTGCCGCCCTGTGCGTCGGTGGTGGAGGAGTGAATGTTTGTGGATGGGGTGCCGATCGAGCGGGGGCTGCTTTGTCCTGGACGTGTCGAGCTTCCTTGATTGTTGTGGGAGCCAACTCATCCAGGCAAGTGGGGAGTGTCCCCATCACACGCCTGACTGGTGCCTTGTAATGGTGGACAGGTTTTGGGGGAGTCAGGAGGTGAGTTACTCTCCGCAGGATTCCCAGCCTCTGACCTCTCTTGTAGCCACAGATTTATAAGGCTGGTCCCAGTTCAGTTTCCGGTCAATGGTAACCCCCAGGATGTTGATAGTGGGGGATTCAGTGATGGTAATGCCATTGAATGTCAAGGGGGGCGATGGTTGGAGTCTCTCTTTTGGAGATGGTCATTGCCTGGCACTTGTGTGGTGTGAATGTTACTCACCACTTGTCAGCCCTGAGCCTGGATATTGTCCAGGTCTGCTGCATTTGGACCGTGAGGGCTGCTTCAGTATCTGAGGAGTCGCGAATGGTGCTGTATTTCTAAAGGGTTTTCCCCTAGGCCAGGGTTCAGAAAGGGGTTTTCACTCCTTTACCTTGTGAGTGGGGGTTCTGTGCTCTGCATGATTTTGGTGAACTCTTCATCCATCCTCTCTACAAGTGTCAGGATACAGCCACGCACTCTGTACGGCTAAGAGAGGCGGGGGGAGAGAAATTAGTGGAGTTTGGAGAGAGGGGAGGGAACCATGGAAAGGGAGGGGTAGGGGCGGGGGGTCCGAGGTCCAGGATGGGGGGATGTGAGGGGGACCGCAGGGAGAGAGAGAGGGACACGCAGGAGAGAGAGAGAGAGGGACACGCTGGAGAGGAGAGAGAGAGGGACAACGCAGGGAGAAGAGAGAGAGGACACGCAGGGAGAGAGAGAGAGGGACACACGCAGGGAGAGAGAGAGAGGACACGCAGGGAGAGAGAGAGAGAGGGACACGCAGGGAGAGAGAGAGAGGGACAACGCAGGGAGAGAGAGAGAGGGACACGCAGGGAGAGAGAGAGAGAGAGGACACACGCAGGGAGAGAGAGAGAGAAGGGACAGCGCAGGGAGAGAGAGAGAGGGACAACGCAGGGAGAGAGAGAGAGAGGGACACGCAGGGAGAGAGAGAGAGAGGGACACGCAGGGAGAGAGAGAGAGAGGGACACGCAGGGAGAGAGAAAGAGAGAGGGACACGCAGGGAGAGAGAGAGAGAGGGACACCGCAGGGAGAGAGAGAGAAGGGACACGCAGGGGGGAAGAGAGGGGACACGCAGGAGAGAGAAGAGAGAGGTACACGCAGGAGAGAGAGAGAGAGAAGGACACGCAGGGAGAGAGAGAGAGGGACACGCAGGCAGGGAAGAGAGAGAGGGACAACGCAGGAGAGAGAGGGGAGGGACACGCAGGGCGAGAGAGAGGGGGAGAGGACACGCAGGGAGAGAGAGAGAGAGGGACACGCAGGGAGAGAGAGAGAGAGAGGGACAACGCAGGAGAGAGAGAGAGAGAGGGACACGCAGGGAGAGAGAGAGAGGGACACGCAGGGAGAGAGAGAGAGAGAGGGACACGCAGGGAGAGAGAGAGAGAGAGGGACACACGCAAGGGAGAGAGAGAGAGAGAGGGACACCACGCAGGGAGAGGAGAAGAGAGAGGGACACGCAGGAGAGAGAGAGAGGGACACGCAGGGAGAGAGAGAGAGAGGACACGCAGGGGAGAGAGAGAGAGAGGGACAGACGCAGGGAGAGAGAGAGAGGAGGGACACGCAGGAGAGAGAGAGAGGGACACGCAGGGAGAGAGAGAGAGAGGGACACGCAGGGAGAGAGAGAGAGAGAGGGACACGCAGGGGAGAGAGAGAGAGGAGGGGCCACGCAGGAGAGAGAGAGAGAGGGACACACGCAGGGAGAGAGAGAGAGGGACACGCAGGGAGAGAGAGAGAGAGAGGGACACGCAGGAGAGAGAGAGAGGGACACGCAGGGAGAGAGAGAGAGAGAGGACACGCAGGGAGAGAGAGAGAGGGACACGCAGGGAGAGAGAGAGGGGACACGCAGGGAGAGAGAGAGGGGGACACGCAGGGAGAGAGAGAGGGGACACGCAGGGAGAGAGAGAGGGGGACACGCAGGGAGAGAGAGAGGGGGACACGCAGGGAGAGAGAGAGAGAGGACAGGTAGGGAGAGAGAGAGAGAGGGACACGCAGGAGAGAGAGAGAGGGACAACACGCAGGGAGAGAGAGAGAGAGGGACACGCAGGGAGAGAGAGAGAGAGGGACACGCAGGGAGAGAGAGAGAGAGGGACACGCAGGGAGAGAGAGAGAGAGGGACACGCAGGGAGAGGAGAGAGAGAGGGACACGCAGGGGAGAGAGAGAGAGGGACACGCAGGGAGAGAGAGAGAGGGACACGCAGGGAGAGAGAGAGAGAGGGACAACGCAGGGAGAGAGAGAGAGAGGGACACGCAGGGAGAGAGAGAGAGGGACACGCAGGGAGAGAGAGAGAGGGACACGCAGGGAGAGAGAGAGAGGGACACGCAGGGAGAGAGAGAGAGAGAGACACGAGCAGGGAGAGAGAGAGAGAGAGTGACACGCAGGAGAGAGAGAGAGAGAGACACACAGGGAGAGAGAGAGAGAGGGACACGCAGGGAGAGAGAGAGAGAGGGACACAGGGGAGAGAGAGAGAGAGGGACACACAGGGAGGAGAGAGGAGGGACACGCAGGGGGAGAGAGAGAGAGAGGGACACGCAGGGAGAGAGAGAGAGAGGAACACGCAGGGAGAGAGAGAGAGAGAGGGACACGCAGGGAGAGAGAGAGAGGACAAACAGCAGGAGAGAGAGAGAGAGAGGGACACGCAGGGAGAGAGAGAGAGAGAGAGGGACACGCAGGGAGAGAGAGAGAGGGGGGGACACAGAGAGATCAAGCAGGTTTCAAGAGCTCGGCTGGGTAGGGGTGGGGTAGCACAGAGTGAGGGGCAGTCAACAGGGATGTTGTGGGGAGGGGGTCATGGCCAGAGAGATGAGATGGGGGAGGGAGGCGAGGGGGAGGGGAGGAGATGTCATTACCTGTTCAGCATTGGAGAGATTCTCTGAATCCTCCCCAATATTCTCCCCGATGAAGATGTTGGGACATTCGAAACAGGATATCGAGCAGGTTATCCACACAGCCCAGACATTTCCTCCACATATCTTGCTGCAAGGGGAAAAGGGGAACATCAGAAGCTGCAGAGGGAGCTTTACTCTGTATCTAACCCCGTGCTGTACCTGTTCTGGGAGTGTTTGATGGGCACAGTGTAGAGGGAGATTTACTCTGTATCTAACCCCGTGCTGTACCTGTTCTGGGAGTGTTTGATGGGGACGGTGTAGAGGGACCTTTACTCTGTATATAACCCCGTGCTGTACCTGTCCTGGGAGTGTTTGATGGGGACGGTGTAGAGGGAGATTTACTCTGTATCTAACCACGTGCTGTACCTGTCCTGGGATTGTTTGATGGGGACAGTGTAGAGGGAGATTTACTCTGTATCTCACCCCGTGTTGTACCTGTCCTGGGAGTGTTTGATGGGGACAGTGTAGAGGGAGATTTACTCTGTATCTAACCCCGTGCTGTACCTGTCCTGGGAGTGTTTGATGAGGACGGTGTAGAGGGAGATTTACTCTGTATCTAACCCCCGTGCTGTACCTGTCCTGGGAGTGTTTGATGGGACGGTGTAGAGGGAGATTTACTCTTACCTTCATAACACGACGCCAGGTTAGGATTGTAGTCGTACAATGAAGCCACGATGTTGAACTTGATTTTCAGCATGATGCCCTCTCCCAGGTTGTGGGCCACAGAGATGGTGCAGAGCTCCGTCAGCATCTCGATCTGGGCTGCCCTGTCCCGGGTCAACAACGAGAGGCGAGGTGAAATCTCGAGGCGCGAGGCAGCGGGACGCCAGCCTTTCCCAACCACGCGGGCGGACCGAGACCGAGGGGAAGGGGTGGCGAGCGCAGCTTCGAGGCCCTCAGCGTGCGGCCTGTGTGCTCCCACTCTCTCAGCTCCCTGCCAGTATGTACCCAACTCTCCCCTCTCGAAGCTTTCCTGTCGAATCTGCTTGCGCCGTCCAGCAGTGCTCTGTACCTTCGTGCTCCCGCTCTCTCTCCCTCAGCTCCCTGCTAGTATGTACCCAACTCTCCCCTCTCGAAGCTTTCCTGTCGAATCTGCTTGCGCCGCCCGGCAGCGCTCTGTACCTTCGTGTTCCCGCTCTCTCTCCCTCTCGCTCAGCTCCCTGCGCGTGCATACCCAACTCTCCCCTCTCGAGGCTTTCCTGTCGAATCTGCTTGCGCCGCCCGGCAGCGCTCTGTACCTTCGTGCTCCCCGCTCTCTCTCCCTCTCGCTCAGCTCCCTGCGCGTGCATACCCAACTCTCCCCTCTCGAGGCTTTCCTGTTGAATCTGCTTGCGCCGTCCGGCAGTGCTCTGTACCTTCGTGCTCCCGCTCTCTCTCCCTCAGCTCCCTGCCAGTATGTACCCAACTCTCGGCAGTGACATCTCGGCAGTCCGTCGAGCGGCTGCGCAGGTCCCGTGCTCCAGGACGTTCCAGGCACCCCCACCCCCCCAACAACCCCCCCCCCCACGGCTCAGTCAGGGGGCTCCGGGTAGGGCCGGGGGAGAACGAACCCCCGGGGGGGCTGAAAGGGGTTAAACTGCGAGGGCCCGGTCACACTGCGGTGCTCCCTCCAGCCTGGAAGGTTATCCGGTGGATCAGATCGGGAGGGGCTGGGAGGTGATTATCGGATCCGATAGGGTCGACGGGAGAGAAACTATTGCCCCGGGGAGGGGGAGGGAATAGTCCTGGACGAGGAGGTTAAAGTTCACGCCAGGCCGCTCGGTGTGGGGGGGTCAGGAAACACTCCCCCCACCCAGAGGGGAGCGGAACCTGTATATCTCTCTCTCTCTCTCTCTCACACACACACTAAAATGGCGTCCATGCCGGGTACAAATTAATTCATGAGCGAGGTGGATAGATTGTTGTGGGTTGGGGTGGGGGGGGGTGGTGATTGAGGGATATGGAACATGGGAGGGTAAATGGAGCCGTGATACAGTCCAGCCATGGTCTGACAGAGCGCTGGAACAGCCTCCAGAGGGCTGAATGGCCTCCTCCTGTTCCTGTGTAACAGGGCTGGAGAGGGGCTGAATGGCCTCCTCCTGTGCACTGACCGGGCGATCGGTCCCCTCTGAATTTACCTGTCCGTCCCCTTCTTCCCTCGAGCCTGTAGAATCTCGTTCAGTTTCTTCAGGACCACAGTGTGGTTGATCTCAGTGCCCTTGGCAAACATCTTGGGCTTTCCTGTAGAGAGAGGGAGGGAAGGGGAAACCTGATCAATCACATCGCTCGAACACTCCTAACACCCCACACACAGCCCATGGGGGAGGACTCATACCCCGGGGAGAGTCGGTGCCCGGAACCCGGGGGGAGTCGGTGCCTGGACCCTGGGGGAGAGTCGGTGCCGTAGGGGCGGAGAGTTGGGGGGGGGGTGGGGGGTGTAGAGAGCGGGTGCCCGTAGTGGGGAGAGTGGGGGGGGTACAGCCACTTACCGAGACCATGGGAGCCCCGCCCTTGACGGGTTTCCACTCTCCGCCCTCGTTATCTTCCTCATCCTCGTCCTCGTTCTTTTTTTTATCCTTGCGTTCCATCCGTTCTTCTTCTTATTATCATCCCGTTCCGTTCCGTCCGCAGCTCGTTTCTCATCTTCTGTCGGCTGCCTGGATGCAGGAAGGGGTATTCAACCGATGGCTGGGGTCCGAATATAATATAACCGCCTGTACCCCTCGATGTGACTCTCTCCCAGCTATCTGTTACCCTGCATATAATATAACCCACTGTACCCCTCGATGTGACTCTCCCAGCTATCTGTTACCCTGTATATAACCCCCTGTACCCCTCGATGTGACTCTCTCCCAGCTATCTGTTACCCTGTATATAATATAACCCCCTGTACCCCTCGATGTGTCGCTCTCCCAGCTATCTGTTACCCTGTACATAATATAACCCCCTGTACCCGCTCGATGTGACTCTCTCCCAGCTATCTGTTACCCTGTATATAATATAACCCCCTGTACCCCTCGATGTGACTCTCTCCCAGCTATCTGTTACCCTGTATATAATATAACCCCCTGTACCCCTCGATGTGTCGCTCTCCCAGCTATCTGTTACCCTGTACATAATATAACCCCCTGTACCGCTCGATGTGACTCTCTCCCAGCTATCTGTTACCCTGTATATAATATAACCCCCTGTACCCCTCGATGTGACTCTCTCCCAGCTATCTGTTACCCTGTATATAATATAACCCCCTGTACCCCTCGATGTGACTCTCTCCCAGCTATCTGTTACCCTGTATATAATATACCCCCCCTGTACCCCTCGATGTGTTTCTCTCCCAGCTATCTGTTACCCTGTATATAATATAACCCCCTGTACCCCTCGATGTGTTTCTCTCCCAGCTATCTGTTACCCTGTATATAATATAACGCCCTGTACCCCTCGATGTGAGTCTCTCCCAGCTATCTGTTACCCTGTATATAATATAACCCCCTGTACCCCTCGATGTGACTCTCCCAGCTATCTATTGCCCTGTATATAATATAACCCACTGTACCCCTCGATGTGACTCTCCCAGCTATCTGTTACCCTGTAAATATAACCCACGGTACCCCTCGATGTGACTCTCCCAGCTATCTGTTACCCTGTATATAATGTAACCCCCTGTACCCCTCGATGTGACTCTCTCCCAGCTATCTGTTACCCTGTATATAATATAACCCCCTGTACCCCTCGATGTGACTCTCTCCCAGCTATCTGTTACCCTGTATATAATATAACCCACTGTACCCCTCGATGTGACTCTCTCCCAGCTATCTGTTACCCTGTATATAATATACCCCCTTAACCCCTCGATGTGACTCTCTCCCAGCTATCTGTTACCCTGTATATAATAAAACCCCCTGTACCGCTCGATGTGACTCTCCCAGCTATCTGTTACCCTGTATATAACCCCCTGTACCCCTCGATGTGACTCTCTCCCAGCTATCTGTTACCCTGTATATAATATAAACCCCTGTACCCCTCGATGTGACTCTCTCCCAGCTATCTGTTACCCTGTATATAATATAACCCCCGTACCCCTCGATGTGACTCTCTCCCAGCTATCTGTTACCCTGTATATAATATACCCCCCTGAACCCCTCGATGTGACTCTCTCCCAGCTATCTGTTACCCTGTATATAATATAACCCCCTGTACCCCTCGATGTGACTCTCTCCCAGCTATCTGTTACCCTGTATATAATATACCCCCCTGTACCCCTCGATGTGACTCTCCCAGCTATCTGTTACCCTGTATATAATATAACCCACTGTACACCTCGATGTGACTCTCCCAGCTGTTACCCTGTATATAATATAACCCCCTGTACCCCTCGATGTGACTCTCCCAGCTATCTGTTACCCTGTACATAATATAACCCACTGTACCCCTCGATGTGACTCTCCCAGCTATCTGTTAACCTGTACATAATATAACCCCCTGTACCCCTCGATGTGACTCTCTCCCGGCTATCTGTTACCCTGTATATAATATAACCCCCTGTACCCCTCGATGTGACTCTCCCAGCTATCTGTTACCCTGTATATAATATAACCCCCTGTACCCCTCGATGTGACTCTCTCCCAGCTATCTGTTACCCTGTATATAATATAACCCCCTGTACCCCTCGATGTGTCGCTCTCCCAGCTATCTGTTACCCTGTATATAATATAACCCCCTGTACCCCTCGATGTGTCGCTCTCCCAGCTATCTGTTACCCTGTATATAATATAATCCCCTGTACCCCTCGATGTGACTCTCTCCCAGCTATCTGTTACCCTGTATATAATATAACCCCCTGTACCGCTCGATGTGACTCTCCCAGCTATCTGTTACCCTGTATATAACCCCCTGTACCCCTCGATGTGACTCTCTCCCAGCTATCTGTTACCCTGTATATAATATAACCCCCTGTACCCCTCGATGTGACTCTCTCCCAGCTATCTGTTACCCTGTATATAATATACCCCCCTGTACCCCTCGATGTGTTTCTCTCCCAGCTATCTGTTACCCTCTATATAATATAACCCCCTGTACCCCTCGATGTGTTTCTCTCCCAGCTATCTGTTACCCTGTATATAATATAACGCCCTGTACCCCTCGATGTGAGTCTCTCCCAGCTATCTGTTACCCTGTATATAATATAACCCCCTGTACCCCTCGATGTGACTCTCCCAGCTATCTATTGCCCTGTATATAATATAACCCCCTGTACCCCTCGATGTGACTCTCCCAGCTATCTGTTACCCTGTAAATATAACCCACGGTACCCCTCGATGTGACTCTCCCAGCTATCTGTTACCCTGTATATGATGTAACCCCCTGTACCCCTCGATGTGACTGTCTCCCAGCTATCTGTTACCCTGTATATAATATAAACCCCTGTACCCCTCGATGTGACTCTCTCCCAGCTATCTGTTACCCTGTATATAATATAACCCACTGTACCCCTCGATGTGACTCTCTCCCAGCTATCTGTTACCCTGTATATAATATACCCCCCTGAACCCCTCGATGTGACTCTCTCCCAGCTATCTGTTACCCTGTATATAATAAAACCCCCTGTACCGCTCGATGTGACTCTCCCAGCTATCTGTTACCCTGTATATAACCCCCTGTACCCCTCGATGTGACTCTCTCCCAGCTATCTGTTACCCTGTATATAATATAAACCCCTGTACCCCTCGATGTGACTCTCTCCCAGCTATCTGTTACCCTGTATATAATATAACTCCCGTACCCCTCGATGTGACTCTCTCCCAGCTATCTGTTACCCTGTATATAATATACCCCCCTGAACCCCTCGATGTGACTCTCTCCCAGCTATCTGTTACCCTGTATATAATATAACCCCCTGTACCCCTCGATGTGACTTTCTCCCAGCTATCTGTTATCCTGTATATAATATACCCCCCTGTACCCCTCGATGTGACTCTCCCAGCTATCTGTTACCCTGTATATAATATAACCCACTGTACCCCTCGATGTGACTCTCCCAGCTGTTACCCTGTATATAATATAACCCCCTGTACCCCTCGATGTGACTCTCCCAGCTATGTGTTACCCTGTACATAATATAACCCCCTGTACCCCTCGATGTGACTCTCCCAGCTATCTGTTAACCTGTACATAATATAACCCCCTGTACCCCTCGATGTGACTCTCTCCCAGCTATCTGTTACCCTGTATATAATATACCCCCCTGAACCCCTCGATGTGACTCTCTCCCAGCTATCTGTTACCCTGTATATAATATAACCCCCTGTACCCCTCGATGTGACTCTCTCCCAGCTATCTGTTACCCTGTATATAATATACCCCCCTGTACCCCTCGATGTGACTCTCCCAGCTATCTGTTACCCTGTATATAATATAACCCACTGTACACCTCGATGTGACTCTCCCAGCTGTTACCCTGTATATAATATAACCCCCTGTACCCCTCGATGTGACTCTCCCAGCTATCTGTTACCCTGTACATAATATAACCCACTGTACCCCTCGATGTGACTCTCCCAGCTATCTGTTAACCTGTACATAATATAACCCCCTGTACCCCTCGATGTGACTCTCTCCCGGCTATCTGTTACCCTGTATATAATATAACCCCCTGTACCCCTCGATGTGACTCTCCCAGCTATCTGTTACCCTGTATATAATATAACCCCCTGTACCCCTCGATGTGACTCTCTCCCAGCTATCTGTTACCCTGTATATAATATAACCCCCTGTACCCCTCGATGTGTCGCTCTCCAGCTATCTGTTACCCTGTATATAATATAACCCCCTGTACCCCTCGATGTGTCGCTCTCCCAGCTATCTGTTACCCTGTATATAATATAATCCCCTGTACCCCTCGATGTGACTCTCTCCCAGCTATCTGTTACCCTGTATATAATATAACCCCCTGTACCGCTCGATGTGACTCTCCCAGCTATCTGTTACCCTGTATATAACCCCCTGTACCCCTCGATGTGACTCTCTCCCAGCTATCTGTTACCCTGTATATAATATACCCCCTGTACCCCTCGATGTGACTCTCTCCCAGCTATCTGTTACCCTGTATATAATATACCCCCCTGTACCCCTCGATGTGTTTCTCTCCCAGCTATCTGTTACCCTCTATATAATATAACCCCCTGTACCCCTCGATGTGTTTCTCTCCCAGCTATCTGTTACCCTGTATATAATATAACGCCCTGTACCCCTCGATGTGAGTCTCTCCCAGCTATCTGTTACCCTGTATATAATATAACCCCCTGTACCCCTCGATGTGACTCTCCCAGCTATCTATTGCCCTGTATATAATATAACCCCCTGTACCCCTCGATGTGACTCTCCCAGCTATCTGTTACCCTGTAAATATAACCCACGGTACCCCTCGATGTGACTCTCCCAGCTATCTGTTACCCTGTATATGATGTAACCCCCTGTACCCCTCGATGTGACTCTCTCCCAGCTATCTGTTACCCTGTATATAATATAAACCCCTGTACCCCTCGATGTGACTCTCTCCCAGCTATCTGTTACCCTGTATATAATATAACCCCCTGTACCCCTCGATGTGACTTTCTCCCAGCTATCTGTTATCCTGTATATAATATACCCCCCTGTACCCCTCGATGTGACTCTCCCAGCTATCTGTTACCCCTGTATATAATATAACCCACTGTACCCCTCGATGTGACTCTCCCAGCTGTTACCCTGTATATAATATAACCCCCTGTACCCCTCGATGTGACTCTCCCAGCTATCTGTTACCCTGTACATAATATAACCCCCTGTACCCCTCGATGTGACTCTCCCAGCTATCTGTTAACCTGTACATAATATAACCCCCTGTACCCCTCGATGTGACTCTCTCCCGGCTATCTGTTACCCTGTATATAATATACCCCCTTGTACCCCTCGATGTGACTCTCTCCAGCTATCTGTTACCCTGTATATAATATAACCCCCTGTACCCCTCGATGTGTCTCTCTCCCAGCTATCTGTTACCCTGTATATAATATAACCCCCGGTAACCCTCAATGTGACTCTGTCCCTCTATCTGTTACCCTGTATAAAATATAACCCCCTGTACCCCTCGATGTGACTCTCTCCCAGCTGTTACCCTGTACATAATATAACCCACTGTACCCCTCGATGTGACTCTCCAGTTATCTGTTACCCTGTACATAATGTAACCCCCTGTACCCCTCGATAACCCACTGTACCCCTCGATGTGACTCTCTCCCAGCTATCTGTTACCCTGTATATAATATAACCCACTGTACCCCTCAATGTGACTCTCTCCCAGCTATCTGTTACCCTGTATATAAATATAACCACTGTACCCCTCGATGTGACTCTCTCGCAGCTATCTGTTACCCTGTATATAATATAACCCACTGTACCCCTCGATGTGACTCTCCCAGCTATCTGTTACCCTGTATATAATATAACCCCCTGTACCGCTCGATGTGACTCTCCCAGCTATCTGTTACCCTGTATATAACCCCCTGTACCCCTCGATGTGACTCTCTCCCAGCTATCTGTTACCCTGTATATAATATAACCCCCTGTACCCCTCGATGTGACTCTCTCCCAGCTATCTGTTACCCTGTATATAATATAACCCCCTGTACCCCTCGATGTGACTCTCTCCCAGCTATCTGTTACCCTGTATATAATATACCCCCCTGTACCCCTCGATGTGACTCTCTCCCAACTACGACCCTGTATATAATATAACCCCCTGTACCCCTCGATGTGACTCTCTCCCAGTTATCTGTCACCCTGTACATAATATAACCCCCTGTACCGCTCGATGTGACTCTCCCAGCTGTCTGTTACCCTGTATATAACCCCCTGTACCCCTCGATGTGACTCTCTCTCCCCCAGCTATCTGTTACCCATGTATATAATATAACCCCTGTACCCCTCGATGTGACTCTCTCCCAGCTATCTGTTACCCTGTATATAATATAACTCCCTGTACCCCTCGATGTGACTCTCCCAGCTATCTGTTACCCCTGTATATAATATAACCCCCTGTACCCCTCGATGTGACTCTCTCCCCAGCTATCTGTTACCCTGTATATAATATACCCCCGTACCCCTCGATGAGACTCTCTCCCAGCTATCTGTTACCCTGTATATAATATAACCCCCCTGAACCCCTCGATGAGACTCTCTCCCAGCTATCTGTTACCCTGTATATAATAACCCCCCCTGAACCCCTCGATGTGACTCTCTCCCAGCTATCTGTTACCCTGTACATAATATAACCCCCTGTACCCCTCGATGAGACTCTCTCCCAGCTATCTGTTACCCTGTATATAATATAACCCCCCCCCGGAACCCTTCCCTGTGTTCAGCACTTACTTTTTCAGGAATTTATGGGCGAGGGAGGTATATTTGCTGTCATCATCGTCAGATTCGGAATCAGATTCGTCTGAGGGTGTTCCCCAATCCTCATCATCATCATCGTCATCTTCATCTTCCTCCTCCTGTGATGGTGTGGATAGAACAGCATGTGAGGGCAGGCACAGTGCAGCAGGGACTCACCGATGTGGGAACAGAGGAGAGAGAGAGAGAGGGAGGGAGGGAGCGAGCGAGCGAGCAGGTTGGAGGGAGGGAGGATGGGAGGGAGAGGGAGTGAGGAGTGAGAGTGTCAGGCAGACAGTGAGGAGGGGGAGAGAGAGCGGGAGGTGGACAGAGAGAGGAGGGGGAGCGAGAGGAGAGAGCGGCTGGCGGACAGAGAGAGGGGCTGGTGGACAGAGAGGAGGGGGAGCAGGGAGAGAGCGGCAGGTGGACAGAGAGAGGAGAGGGAGCGAGAGGAGAAAGAACAGCAGGTGGACAGAGAGAGGAGAGGGAGCGAGAGGAGAAAGAACAGCAGGTGGACAGAGAGAGGAAAGGGAGCGGGGCAGAGAGAGAGCGGCTGGCGGACAGAGAGGAGGGGGAGCAGGGAGAGAGCGGCAGGTGGACAGAGAGAGGAGGGGGAGCAGGGAGAGAGAGCAGCAGGTGGACAGAGAGGAGGGGGAGCGAGAGGAGAGAGAGCGGCTGGCGGACAGAGAGAGGGGCTGGCGGACAGAGAGGAGGGGGAGCAGGGAGAGAGCGGCAGGTGGACAGAGAGAGGAGAGGGAGCGAGAGGAGAAAGAACAGCAGGTGGACAGAGAGAGGAGAGGGAGCGAGAGGAGAAAGAACAGCAGGTGACAGAGAGAGGAAAGGGAGCGGGGGGAGAGAGAGAGCGGCTGGCGGACAGAGAGAGGAGGGGGAGCGGGGAGGGAGAGCGGCATGTGGACAGAGAGGAGGGGCAGCGAGAGGAGAGAGAGTGGCAGGTGGACAGAGAGAGGTGGGGGAGCAGGGGAGAGAGAGCGGCAGGTGGACAGAGAGAGGAGGGGCAGCGAGAGGAGAGAGAGTGGCAGGTGGACAGAGAGAGGTGGGGGAGCGGGGAGAGAGAGCGGCTGGCGGACAGAGAGAGGTGGGGGAGCAGGGAGAGAGAGCAGCAGGTGGACAGAGAGAGGTGGGGGAGCGGGGAGAGAGAGCAGCAGGTGGACAGAGAGAGGTGGGGGAGCGGGGAGGGAGAGCGGCAGGTGGACAGAGAGAGGAGGGGGAGCAGGGGAGAGAGAGCGGCTGGCGGACAGAGAGAGGAGGGGGAGCAGGGAGAGAGAGCAGCAGGTGGACAGAGAGAGGTGGGAGAGCTGGGAGAGAGAGCGGCAGGTGGACAGAGAGAGGAGGGGGAGCAGGGGAGAGAGAGCGGCAGGCGGACAGAGAGAGGTGGGGGAGCGGGGAGAGAGAGCGGCTGGCGGACAGAGAGAGGTGGGGGAGCAGGGAGAGAGAGCAGCAGGTGGACAGAGAGAGGTGGGGGAGCGGGGAGAGAGAGCAGCAGGTGGACAGAGAGAGGTGGGGGAGCGGGGAGGGAGAGCGGCAGGTGGACAGAGAGAGGAGGGGGAGCAGGGGAGAGAGAGCGGCTGGCGGACAGAGAGAGGAGGGGGAGCAGGGAGAGAGAGCAGCAGGTGGACAGAGAGAGGTGGGAGAGCTGGGAGAGAGAGCGGCAGGTGGACAGAGAGAGGAGGGGGAGCAGGGGAGAGAGAGGGGCAGGCGGACAGAGAGAGGAGGGGGAGCAGGGGAGAGAGAGCGGCAGGCAGACAGAGAGGAGGGGCAGCAGGGAAAGAGAGCGGCAGGCGGACAGAGAGGAGGGGGAGCGAGAGGAGAGAGAGCGGCAGGTGGACAGAGAGGAGGGGGAGCAGGGGAGAGAGAGCGGCAGGCGGACAGAGAGAGGAGGGGGAGCAGGGGAGAGAGAGCGGCAGGCGGACAGAGAGGAGGGGGAGCAGGGGAGAGAGAGCGGCAGGCGGACAGAGAGGAGGGGCAGCGGGGAGAGAGAGCGGCTGGCGGACAGAGAGAGGTGGGGGAGCAGGGGAGAGAGAGCGGCTGGCGGACAGAGAGAGGAGGGGGAGCAGGGAGAGAGAGCAGCAGGTGGACAGAGAGAGGAGGGGGAGCAGGGGAGAGAGAACGGCAGGTGGACAGAGAGAGGAGGGGGAGCAGGGGAGAGAGAGCGGCAGGTGGACAGAGAGAGGAGGGGGAGCAGGGGAGAGAGAGCGGCTGGCGGACAGAGAGAGGAGGGGGAGCAGGGAGAGAGAGCAGCAGGTGGACAGAGAGAGGAGGGGGAGCAGGGGAGAGAGAGCGGCTGGCGGACAGAGAGAGGAGGGGGAGCAGGGAGAGAGAGCAGCAGGTGGACAGAGAGAGGAGGGGGAGCAGGGGAGAGAGAACGGCAGGTGGACAGAGAGAGGAGGGGGAGCAGGGGAGAGAGCGGCAGGTGGACAGAGAGAGGTGGGAGAGCTGGGAGAGAGAGCGGCAGGTGGACAGAGAGAGGAGGGACAGCAGGGAGAGAGAGCGGCAGGTGGACAGAGAGAGGAGGGGGAGCAGGGGAGAGAGAGCGGCTGGCGGACAGAGAGAGGAGGGGGAGCAGGGGAGAGAGAGCGGCAGGCGGACAGAGAGGAGGGGGAGCGAGAGGAGAGAGAGCGGCTGGCGGACAGAGAGAGGAGGGGGAGCAGGGAGAGAGAGCGGCAGGTGGACAGAGAGAGGAGGGGGAGCAGGGGAGAGAGAGCGGCAGGCGGACAGAGAGGAGGGGGAGCGGGGGAGAGAGAGCGGCAGGCGGACAGAGAGGAGGGGGAGCGAGAGGAGAGAGAGCGGCTGGCGGACAGAGAGAGGAGGGGGAGCAGGGAGAGAGAGCAGCAGGTGGACAGAGAGAGGAGGGGGAGCAGGGGAGAGAGAACGGCAGGTGGACAGAGAGAGGAGGGGGAGCAGGGGAGAGAGAGCGGCAGGTGGACAGAGAGAGGTGGGAGAGCTGGGAGAGAGAGCGGCAGGTGGACAGAGAGAGGAGGGACAGCAGGGAGAGAGAGCGGCAGGTGGACAGAGAGAGGAGGGGGAGCAGGGGAGAGAGAGCGGCTGGCGGACAGAGAGAGGAGGGGGAGCAGGGGAGAGAGAGCGGCAGGTGGACAGAGAGGAGGGGGAGCGAGAGGAGAGAGAGCGGCTGGCGGACAGAGAGAGGGGCTGGCGGACAGAGAGAGGAGGGGGAGCAGGGAGAGAGAGCGGCAGGTGGACAGAGAGGAGGGGGAGCAGGGGAGAGAGAGCGGCAGGCGGACAGAGAGGAGGGGGAGCGGGGGAGAGAGAGCGGCAGGCGGACAGAGAGGAGGGGGAGCGAGAGGAGAGAGAGCGGCTGGCGGACAGAGAGAGGAGGGGGAGCAGGGGAGAGAGAGGGGCTGGCGGACAGAGAGAGGAGGGGGAGCAGGGAGAGAGAGCAGCAGGTGGACAGAGAGAGGAGGGGGAGCAGGGGAGAGAGAACGGCAGGTGGACAGAGAGAGGAGGGGGAGCAGGGGAGAGAGAGCGGCAGGTGGACAGAGAGAGGTGGGAGAGCAGGGGAGAGAGAGCGGCAGGCGGACAGAGAGGAGGGGGAGCGGGGAGGGAGAGCGGCAGGTGGACAGAGAGGAGGGGCAGCGAGAGGAGAGAGAGTGGCAGGTGGACAGAGAGAGGTGGGGGAGCGGGGAGAGAGAGCGGCAGGTGGACAGAGAGAGGAGGGGGAGCAGGGGAGAGAGAGCGGCAGGCGGACAGAGAGAGGTGGGAGAGCAGGGGAGAGAGAGCGGCAGGCGGACAGAGAGAGGAGGGGCAGCGAGAGGAGAGAGAGTGGCAGGTGGACAGAGAGAGGTGGGGGAGCGGGGAGAGAGAGCGGCTGGCGGACAGAGAGAGGAGGGGGAGCAGGGGAGAGAGAGCGGCAGGTGGACAGAGAGAGGTGGGGGAGCAGGGGAGAGAGAGCGGCAGGTGGACAGAGAGAGGAGGGGGAGCAGGGGAGAGAGAGCGGCAGGTGGACAGAGAGAGGGGGGGAGCAGGGGAGAGAGAGCGGCAGGTGGACAGAGAGAGGTGGGAGAGCTGGGAGAGAGAGCGGCAGGTGGACAGAGAGAGGAGGGACAGCAGGGAGAGAGAGCGGCAGGTGGACAGAGAGAGGAGGGGGAGCAGGGGAGAGGGAGCGGCTGGCGGACAGAGAGAGGAGGGGGAGCAGGGGAGAGAGAGCGGCAGGTGGACAGAGAGAGGAGGGGGAGCAGGGGAGAGAGAGCGGCAGGTGGACAGAGAGAGGAGGGGGAGCAGGGGAGAGAGAGCGGCAGGTGGACAGAGAGAGGTGGGACAGCAGGGAGAGAGAGCGGCAGGCGGACAGAGAGGAGGGGGAGCGAGAGGAGAGAGAGCGGCTGGCGGACAGAGAGAGGGGCTGGCGGACAGAGAGAGGAGGGGGAGCAGGGAGAGAGAGCGGCAGGCGGACAGAGAGGAGGGGGAGCGAGAGGAGAGAGAGCAGCTGGCGGACAGAGAGGAGGGGGAGCGAGAGGAGAGAGAGCGGCTGGCGGACAGAGAGAGGGGCTGGCGGACAGAGAGAGGAGGGGGAGCAGGGAGAGAGAGCGGCAGGCGGACAGAGAGGAGGGGGAGCGAGAGGAGAGAGAGCGGCTGGCGGACAGAGAGAGGGGCTGGCGGACAGAGAGAGGAGGGGGAGCAGGGAGAGAGAGCGGCAGGTGGACAGAGAGGAGGGGGAGCGAGAGGAGAGAGAGCGGCTGGCGGACAGAGAGAGGGGCTGGCGGACAGAGAGAGGAGGGGGAGCAGGGGAGAGAGAGCGGCAGGTGGACAGAGAGAGGAGGGGGAGCAGGGGAGAGAGAGCGGCAGGTGGACAGAGAGAGGTGGGACAGCAGGGAGAGAGAGCGGCAGGCGGACAGAGAGGAGGGGGAGCGAGAGGAGAGAGAGCGGCTGGCGGACAGAGAGAGGGGCTGGCGGACAGAGAGAGGAGGGGGAGCAGGGAGAGAGAGCGGCAGGCGGACAAAGAGGAGGGGGAGCGAGAGGAGAGAGAGCGGCTGGCGGACAGAGAGGAGGGGGAGCGAGAGGAGAGAGAGCGGCTGGCGGACAGAGAGAGGGGCTGGCGGACAGAGAGAGGCGGGGGAGCAGGGAGAGAGAGCGGCAGGCGGACAGAGAGGAGGGGGAGCGAGAGGAGAGAGAGCGGCTGGCGGACAGAGAGAGGGGCTGGCGGACAGAGAGAGGTGGGGGAGCAGGGAGAGAGAGCAGCAGGTGGACAGAGAGAGGAGGGGGAGCAGGGGAGAGAGAACGGCAGGTGGACAGAGAGAGGAGGGGGAGCAGGGGAGAGAGAGCGGCAGGTGGACAGAGAGAGGTGGGAGAGCTGGGAGAGAGAGCGGCAGGCGGACAGAGAGGAGGGGGAGCGGGGAGGGAGAGCGGCAGGTGGACAGAGAGGAGGGGCAGCGAGAGGAGAGAGAGTGGCAGGTGGACAGAGAGAGGTGGGGGAGCGGGGAGAGAGAGCGGCAGGTGGACAGAGAGAGGAGGGGGAGCAGGGGAGAGAGAGCGGCAGGCGGACAGAGAGAGGAGGGGGAGCAGGGGAGAGAGAGCGGCAGGCGGACAGAGAGAGGAGGGGCAGCGAGAGGAGAGAGAGTGGCAGGTGGACAGAGAGAGGTGGGGGAGCGGGGAGAGAGAGCGGCTGGCGGACAGAGAGAGGTGGGGGAGCAGGGGAGAGAGAGCGGCAGGTGGACAGAGAGAGGAGGGGGAGCGGGGAGAGAGAGCGGCAGGTGGACAGAGAGAGGTGGGGGAGCAGGGGAGAGAGAGCGGCAGGTGGACAGAGAGAGGTGGGGGAGCAGGGGAGAGAGAGCGGCAGGTGGACAGAGAGAGGAGGGGAGCAGGGGAGAGAGAGCGGCAGGTGGACAGAGAGAGGTGGGAGAGCTGGGAGAGAGAGCGGCAGGTGGACAGAGAGAGGAGGGACAGCAGGGAGAGAGAGCGGCAGGTGGACAGAGAGAGGAGGGGGAGCAGGGGAGAGGGAGCGGCTGGCGGACAGAGAGAGGAGGGGGAGCAGGGGAGAGAGAGCGGCAGGTGGACAGAGAGAGGAGGGGGAGCAGGGGAGAGAGAGCGGCAGGAGGACAGAGAGAGGAGGGGGAGCAGGGGAGAGAGAGCGGCAGGTGGACAGAGAGAGGTGGGACAGCAGGGAGAGAGAGCGGCAGGCGGACAGAGAGGAGGGGGAGCGAGAGGAGAGAGAGCGGCTGGCGGACAGAGAGAGGGGCTGGCGGACAGAGAGAGGAGGGGGAGCAGGGAGAGAGAGCGGCAGGCGGACAGAGAGGAGGGGGAGCGAGAGGAGAGAGAGCGGCTGGCGGACAGAGAGGAGGGGGAGCGAGAGGAGAGAGAGCGGCTGGCGGACAGAGAGAGGGGCTGGCGGACAGAGAGAGGAGGGGGAGCAGGGAGAGAGAGCGGCAGGCGGACAGAGAGGAGGGGGGAGCGAGAGGAGAGAGAGCGGCTGGCGGACAGAGAGAGGGGCTGGCGGACAGAGAGAGGAGGGGGAGCAGGGAGAGAGAGCGGCAGGTGGACAGAGAGGAGGGGGAGCGAGAGGAGAGAGAGCGGCTGGCGGACAGAGAGAGGGGCTGGCGGACAGAGAGAGGAGGGGGAGCAGGGGAGAGAGAGCGGCAGGTGGACAGAGAGAGGAGGGGGAGCAGGGGAGAGAGAGCGGCAGGTGGACAGAGAGAGGTGGGACAGCTGGGAGAGAGAGCGGCAGGCGGACAGAGAGGAGGGGGAGCGAGAGGAGAGAGAGCGGCTGGCGGACAGAGAGAGGGGCTGGCGGACAGAGAGAGGAGGGGGAGCAGGGAGAGAGAGCGGCAGGCGGACAGAGAGGAGGGGGAGCGAGAGGAGAGAGAGCGGCTGGCGGACAGAGAGGAGGGGGAGCGAGAGGAGAGAGAGCGGCTGGCGGACAGAGAGAGGGGCTGGCGGACAGAGAGAGGAGGGGGAGCAGGGAGAGAGAGCGGCAGGCGGACAGAGAGGAGGGGGAGTGAGAGGAGAGAGAGCGGCTGGCGGACAGAGAGAGGGGCTGGCGGACAGAGAGAGGTGGGGGAGCAGGGAGAGAGAGCAGCAGGTGGACAGAGAGAGGGGCTGGCGGACAGAGAGAGGAGGGGGAGCAGGGAGAGAGAGCGGCAGGTGGACAGAGAGGAGGGGGAGCGAGAGGAGAGAGAGCGGCTGGCGGACAGAGAGAGGGGCTGGTGGACAGAGAGAGGAGGGGGAGCAGGGAGAGAGAGCGGCAGGTGGACAGAGAGAGGTGGGAGAGCTGGGAGAGAAAGCGGCAGGTGGACAGAGAGAGGTGGGGGAGCGGGGAGGGAGAGCGGCAGGTGGACAGAGAGGAGGGGCAGCGAGAGGAGAGAGAGTGGCAGGTGGACAGAGAGAGGTGGGGGAGCAGGGGAGAGAGAGCGGCAGGTAGACAGAGAGAGGTGGGAGAGCTGGGAGAGAGAGCGGCAGGTGGACAGAGAGAGGTGGGGGAGCGGGGAGGGAGAGCGGCAGGTGGACAGAGAGGAGGGGCAGCGAGAGGAGAGAGAGTGGCAGGTGGACAGAGAGAGGTGGGGGAGCAGGGGAGAGAACAGCAGGCGGAGAGAGGGGGATACAATAGCAGAGGCGGTCGAGAGGAGAGGCTGCGCAGAGTGGGCAGAGGGGGGAGATTTATTAAAGCTGAACTCTGACCTCCTGTTTCTTGGCCAGTTTCTTGCTCTCCGGAGCAGGTTCTGCTTTCTTAAGGAAGACAGAGGCAGAGACCTCAATGTCATCATCGTCGTCATCGTCATCGTCGTCAGCGGAGGCTGCAGAGAGAGAGAGAGAGGGAGAGGGAGAGAGGGGGAGAGGGAGAGAGGGGGAGAGGGAGAGAGGGGGAGAGGGAGAGAGGGGGAGGGAGAGAGGGGGAGGGAGAGAGGGGGAGGGAGAGAGAGGGAGGGAGAGAGGGGGAGGGAGAGAGAGAGGGAGGGAGAGAGAGGGAGGGAGAGAGGGGGAGGGAGAGAGGGAGAGGGAGAGAGAGGGAGGGAGAGAGGGGGAGGGAGAGAGGGGGAGGGAGAGAGGGGGATAGAGGGGGAGAGAGGGAGCCGTTAATATATTGGGTAGAGTTGGTGCCTGGACCACAGGGAGAGTTGAAATGCAAATTTTTCTCACCTTCATCCTCATCAGCTTCTTCCTCTTCATCAGCAGATTTCTCCGGATTCTGAAACAAAGAAATCGAGAGCGTACAGAACAAAGATTGTACAGACCACGTCCGCTTAGACCACACTCGGAGCACCGTGTACAGTTCTGGTCCGGTTAGACCACACTCGGAGCACCGTGTACAGTTCTGGTCCGGTTAGACCACACTCGGAGCACCGTGTACAGTTCTGGTCTGGTTAGACCACACTCGGAGCACCGTGTACAGTTCTGGTCCGGTTAGACCACACTCGGAGCACTGTGTACAGTTCTGGTCTGGTTTGACCACACTCGGAGCACCGTGTACAGTTCTGGTCCGGTTAGACCACACCCGGAGCACCGTGTACAGTTCTGGTCTGGTTAGACCACACTCGGAGCACCGTGTACAGTTCTGGTCTGGTTAGACCACACTCGGAGCACCGTGTACAGTTCTGGTCCGGTTAGACCACACTCGGAGCACCGTGTACAGTTCTGGTCCGGTTAGACCACACTCTGAGCACCGTGTACAGTTCTGGTCCGGTTAGACCACACTCGGAGCACCGTGTACAGTTCTGGTCTGGTTTGACCACACTCGGAGCACCGTGTACAATTCCGGTCTGGTGAGACCACACTCTGAGCACCGTGTACAGTTCTGGTCTGGTTAGACCACACTCTGAGCACCGTGTACAGTTCTGGTCCGGTTAGACCACACTCGGAGCACCGTGTACAGTTCTGGTCCGGTTAGACCACACTCTGAGCACCGTGTACAGTTCTGGTCCGGTTAGACCACACTCGGAGCACCGTGTACAGTTCTGGTCTGGTTTGACCACACTCGGAGCACCGTGTACAATTCCGGTCTGGTGAGACCACACTCGGAGCACCGTGTACAGTTCTGGTCCGGTTAGACCACACTCGGAGCACCGTGTACAGTTCTGGTCCGGTTAGACCTCACTCGGAGCACCGTGTACAGTTCTGTTCCGGTTTGACCACACTCGGAGCACCGTGTACAGTTCTGGTCCGGTTAGACCACACTCGGAGCACCGTGTACAGTTCTGGTCTGGTTTGACCACACTCGGAGCACCGTTTAGTTACAGCACGCTGTCTCTCTGCCCAGCTCACCAGCACAGGCCGCACCTGGAGCCTGTGGCCTGCCTGGTACCTCGGCTCCCCTCACCTCTCTGTAAGCAGTGATATCTGTCTCAAAGTCCCGGTTGTATTTGCGTATTTTCTGCCTCATGGTGGCCAGTGCCTTCGAGTTATTCTTGTTCATCTTCTTCCGGCCTTCCCGATCCTCCCAGACCTGTAGGGGAGAGAGAGAGAGTGAGAGAGGGGGAGAGAGGGGGGGGAATGAGAAGGGGAATGAGACGGGGAGACAGGCAGACATGCTGGGGGTGGTGGTTCGGGGACAGAGGGAGACCTGTGCACAGACAGTCAGGACACACCTCGTTCACCATATCCTCCAGGTCAGCAAGGATTCGGATGTAGAATTTGGGAACGCCTTCTTTATCAACAATGCTCTTGGATTTGAGGTAGGCCTTCCCAAGGATTTCAAACTCTTCCAGGCATTTGGCAATGTCCCTGATCTTCATCGCATTGCGAATGGTCTTAATAATGTTCATCAACTCATCGAACCTGAGAGAGAGAGAGAGAGAGAGAGTTGTAGGGTCTGGAGGAGGTTACAGAGATAGGGAGGGGTGTAGGGTCTGGAGGAGGTTACAGAGATAGGGAGGGGTGTAGGGGGCTGGAGGAGGTTACAGAGATAGGGAGGGGTATAGGGGGCTGGAGGAGGTTACAGAGATAGGGAGAGTTGTAGGGGGCTGGAGGAGGTTACAGAGATAGGGAGGGGTGTAGGGGGCTGGAGGAGGGTACAGAGATAGGGAGGTGGGTGCGGGTACCCAGTGCCAGGTCAGGTGGGGTGAAGGGGTCAGTGTGCTGCCTGGGTCCTGTACGCAGGGTCAGTGAGGGGCAGTGGACGAGAGTAGGGAGCTCAGGGAGTCCGTCACTCACCTCTTGTCTTTGGCGCTGCGAACGACTCGTTTCATATCCTCCTCATCATCGCTGACCAGCAGAGGCCTGAAAGAGAAGGTGGGGGGGCAGAGGATTCAATCACAAGCCGCTATCGCACAGGAGGCCAGTCTGCCCATCTTGTCCGTGCTGGCTCACTGAACGATCTGTCCCATTCATCCCACTCACGCTCTGCTTCTCCCCCCACCGATCGCCTTCAATCCCTGTCCCTCTTGGTTCCCCCACCCCTCCAGTCACCGGGAACAGTTTCCCCCCCGCCTCACTGACTCGCTCGATCCCGACACCCCCCAACCCCCCCACCCACCTTTCCCGATCGGGAACGCCCTGGATTCAATCTCCTCCCCCCCCTTAACCTTCTCCGCTTCCGGGGAGAACAATCCCAGCTTCTCCCGCTCTCTCTCACTCTCTCCCCCCACACGGACTGAAGTCCCCTCATTAACCCCACCGGGAAACGTTCCAGTAAATCTCCTCCGCACCCTCTCCGAGGGCATCCACATCCTTCCCAAAGTGCGGAGCCCGGAATTGGACACGAAACTCCAGCCGGGAGCGATGCCAGAGTTTTATGAAGGGTTTAACCTAACCTCCCTGCTCTTGTACCCTACGCCCCTATGAATAAAGCCCAGGATACTGTCTGCTTTATTAACCCCTCTCTCCCCCTGTCCTGTCAGCTGCCGCGTGACTTGTGCACATTCCCACAGATCACCACAAACTCAACCTTAGCCGCGCACTGTCGGAGGGTCAGTGCTGAGGGAACGCCGCACTGTCGGAGGGTCAGCGCTGAGGGAGAGCCGCACTGTCGGAGGGTCAGTGCTGAGGGAGAGCCGCACTGTCGGAGGGTCAGTGCTGAGGGAACGCCGCACTGTCGGAGGGTCAGCGCTGAGGGAGAGCCGCACTGTCGGAGGGTCAGCGCTGAGGGAGAGCCGCACTGTCGGAGGGTCAGTGCTGAGGGAGAGCCGCACTGTGGGAGGGTCAGCGCTGAGGGAGCGCCGCGCTGTCGGAGGGTCAGCGCTGAGGGAGCGCCGCACTGTCGGAGGGTCAGCGCTGAGGGAGAGCCGCACTGTGGGAGGGTCAGCGCTGAGGGAGCGCCGCGCTGTCGGAGGGTCAGTGCTGAGGGAGAGCCGCACTGTCGGAGGGTCAGTGCTGAGGGAGCGCCGCGCTGTCGGAGGGTCAGCGCTGAGGGAGCGCCGCACTGTCGGAGGGTCAGCGCTGAGGGAGAGCCGCACTGTCGGAGGGTCAGTGCTGAGAATCCATGAAGCTGTACATACTGTTTGGAGAAGTTGGATCCTGCTGGTTTTGAGATGAGCTCATCGCCAGAGGACGACGACTCGGTCTCACTGTCAGACCCTGTGGCAAAGAATCGCGACATGATGGATCAGTCCTGTGGGAGAGACAGAGAGAGCGTGAGAGAGTGTGATGATGAGCAGCGGAGAGAGGGAAACAGACACCAGGGAGAGAGCGGACGGAGGGGAGAGGGAGAGAGCGGAGGGAGGGGAGGGGGAGAGAGCGGAGGGAGGGGAGGGGAGGGGGAGAGAGCGGAGGGAGGGGAGGGGGAGAGAGCGGAGGGAGGGGAGGGGGAGAGAGCGGAGGGGAGGGGAGGGGAGAGAGCGGGAGGGGAGGGGGAGAGGGAGAGAGCGGAGGGAGGGGAGGGGGAGAAAGCGGAGGGAGGGGAGGGGAGAGGCGCTAGCGGAGGGAGGGAGGGGGGAGAGCGGAGGGAGGGGAGGGGGGGAGCGATCGGCGGGCGGGGCGGGGAGGGGGAGAGAGCGGAGCGGAGGGGGAGTGGGAGAGAGCGCGGATGGGGGGGGCGAGGCGAGGTGGTGGGGGGGAGCGAGAGAGGGGTGGGGGCGCGGGCGGGCTGGAGGGAGGGGGAAGGGGAAATAGGCTGGGCGGGCATGCTGGCGGCGGCCCCTTGCCTCCCCATCCTTTTTCTCCCTCCCCCTCCCCACCTTCCCCCCTCCTTCACTCGCACCCCCTTCCCCCTCTCCCTCCCTCACTCCCCACCCCCCTCCCTCCCCACCCTCTCCCCTCCCCCCCTCACCCCCCTCCCCCTCCCACACTCCCCCCTCCCCCTCCCCCACTCCCCCTCCCCCCTCCCTCACTCACCCCCCTCCCCCTCCCTCACTTCGTCTGTCCCCCCTCCCCCTCCCACACTCCCCTCCCTCACTCCCCTCCCTCACTCACTCCCCTCCCCCACTCCCCCCTCCCCCTCCCTCACTCCCCCCTCCCCCTCCCTCACTCCCCTCCCTCACTCACTCCCCTCCCCCACTCCCCCCCTCCCCTCCCTCACTCCCCTCCCTCACTCACTCCACTTCCCCTCCCTCACTCCCCTTCCCCTCCCTCACTCACTCCCCTCCCCCTCACTCACTCCCCTCCCCCCTCCCTCACTCCCCTCCCTCCCTCACTCCCCCTCCCTCCCTCACTCCCCTCCCCCTCCCTCACTCACTCCCCTTCCCCTCCCTCACTCCCCTCCCTCCCTCACTCCCCTCCCCCCTCCCTCACTCACTCCCCTTCCCCTCCCTCACTCCCCTCCCTCACTCACTCCCCTTCCCCTCCCTCACTCCCCTCCCCCCTCCCTCACTCACTCCCCTTCCCCTCCCCGTCCCTCACTCTACCTCCCCCTCCCTCACTCCCCTCCCTCACTCACTCCCCTCCCCCTCCCTCACTCACTCCCCTTCCCCTCCCCCTCCCTCACTCCCCTCCCTCACTCACTCCCCTCCCCCTCCATCACACCCCTCCCCCTCACTCACTCCCCTCCCCCTCACTCACTCCCCTCCCCCTCCATCACACCCCTCCCCCTCACTCACTCCCCTCCCCCTCACTCACTCCCCTCCCCCCTCCCTCACTCCCCTCCCCCCTCCCTCACTCACTCTCCTCCCCCTCCCCCGCCCCCTCCCCCTCCCTCACTCCCCTCCCCCCTCCCTCACTCCCCTCCCCATCCCTCACTCCTCTCCCTCAGTCACTCCCCTCCCCCTCCCTCACTCCCCTCCCTCACTCACTCCCCTCCCTCACTCACTCCCCTCCCCCTCCCTCACTCCCCTCCCCCCTCCCTCACTCACTCTCCTCCCCCTCCCCCCGCCCCCTCCCCCTCCCTCATTCCCCTCCCCCCCTCCCCCCCTCACTCCCTCCCCCCTCCCTCATTCCCCTCCCCCCTCCCTCACTCCCCTCCCCCTCCCTCACTCCCCCCTCCCCCTCCCACTGCCCCGGTCAGGGTCAGGGTCCGGGTCCGGGTCCGGGATAACCAGCACCTGCGGCCCGGTCGCCTCACTACACGCGGTCGTCGCTCCGGCTGCTCCGAGATAGGGGGGAGATACTGGTGCGGGGGAAACCTTTCAGCGCTGCACCACCGCCACCGGAAGTGGACGGAGAGGAACCGGCAGGAAACGGACCGAGCGGAAACGGAACACAATTGAACACTAGGGCGCGGCCATCTTTCATCCTGGCAACAGACTCCCCTCCCTGGGTCCCTGCCAGGATGTGGCTCATTCCAGCTCCCATTCATCCCACATCCCTTCCTCAGAAAGGCTGGAATTCACTCTTCACATGGACTTTATCCCAAAGCCAGAGTTTATTATCAATCTGGAGTTTATCATCCAGCCAGAGTTTATTATCAATCTGGAGTTTATCATCCAGCCAGAGTTTATTATCAATCTGGAGTTTATCATCCAGCCAGAGTTTATTATCAATCTGGAGTTTATCATCCAGCCAGAGTTTATTATCAATCTGGAGTTTATCATCCAGCCAGAGTTTATTATCAATCTGGAGTTTATCATCCAGCCAGAGTTTATTATCAATCTGGAGTTTATCATCCAGCCAGAGTTTATTATCAATCTGGAGTTTATCACCCAGCCAGAGTTTATTATCAATCTGGAGTTTATCCCCCATCCAGAGTTTATTATCAATCTGGAGTTTATCATCCAGCCAGAGTTTATTATCAATCTGGAGTTTATCATCCAGCCAGAGTTTATTATCAATCTGGAGTTTATCATCCAGCCAGAGTTTATTATCAATCTGGAGTTTATCCCACATCCAGAGTTTATTATCAATCTGGAGTTTATCATCCAGCCAGAGTTTATTATCAATCTGGAGTTTATCATCCAGCCAGAGTTTATTATCAATCTGGAGTTTATCCTCCAGCCAGAGTTTATTATCAATCTGGAGTTTATCATCCAGCCAGAGTTTATTATCAATCTGGAGTTTATCCCCCAGCCAGAGTTTATTATCAATCTGGAGTTTATCATCCAGCCAGAGTTTATTATCAATCTGGAGTTTATCATCCAGCCAGAGTTTATTATCAATCTGGAGTTTATCATCCAGCCAGAATTTATTATCCATCTGGAGTTTATCATCCAAGCAGAGTTTATTATCAATCTGGAGTTTATCCCCCATCCAGAGTTAATTATCAAGCTGGAGTTTATCATGCAGCCAGAGTTTATTATCAATCTGGAGTTTATCACCGGCCAGAGTTTATTATCAATCCAGAGTGTATCCCCCAGGCAGAGTTTATTATCAATCTGGAGTTTAACCCCCAGCCAGAGTTTATTATCAATCTGGAGTTTATTACCGGCCAGAGTTTATTATCAATCCGGAGTGTATCCCCCAGGCAGAGTTAATTATGAATCCGGATTTTATCCACAGCCAGAGTTTATTATCAATCTGGAGTTTATCCCCCATCCAGAGTTTGTTATCAACCTGGAGTTCATCCCCATCCAACCAGAGTTTATTATCAATCTGGAGTTTATCATACAGCCTGAGTTTATTATCAATCTGGAGTTTATCATACAGCCAGAGTTTATTATCTATCTGGAGTTTATCATCCAGCCAGAGTTTATTATCAATCTGGAGTTTATCATCCAGCCAGAGTTTATTATCAATCTGGAGTTTATCCTCCAGCCAGAGTTTATTATCAATCTGGAGTTTATCCTCCAGCCAGAGTTTATTATCAATCTGGAGTTTATCATCCAGCCAGAGTTTATTATCAATCTGGAGTTTATCATCCAGCCAGAGTTTATTATCAATCTGGAGTTTATCATCCAGCCAGAGTTTATTATCAATCTGGAGTTTATCATCCAGCCAGAGTTTATTATCAATCTGGAGTTTATCCCCCATCCAGAGTTTATTATCAATCTGGAGTTTATCATCCATCCAGAGTTTATTATCAATCTGGAGTTTATCATCCAGCCAGAGTTTATTATCAATCTGGAGTTTATCATCCAGCCAGAGTTTATTATCAATCTGGAGTTTATCCCAGAGCCAGAGTTTATTATCAATCTGGAGTTTATCATCCAGCCAGAGTTTATTATCAATCTGGAGTTTATCATCCAGCCAGAGTTTATTATCAATCTGGAGTTTATCATCCAGCCAGAGTTTATTATCAATCTGGAGTTTATCCCCCAGCCAGAGTTTATTATCAATCTGGAGTTTATCATCCAGCCAGAGTTTATTATCAATCTGGAGTTTATCATCCAGCCAGAGTTTATTATCAATCTGGAGTTTATCATCCAGCCAGAGTTTATTATCAATCTGGAGTTTATCATCCAGCCAGAGTTTATTATCAATCTGCAGTTTATCATCCAGCCAGAGTTTATTATCAATCTGGAGTTTACCATCCAGCCAGAGTTTATTATCAATCTGGAGTTTGTCTTCCAGCCAGAGTTTATTATCAATCTGGAGTTTATCCACCAGCCGGAGTTTATTATCAATCTGGAGTTTATCATCCATCCAGAATTTATTATCAATCTGGAGTTTATCCCCCAGCCAGAGTTTATTATGAATCTGGAGTTTATCCCCCAGCCAGAGTTTATTATCAATCTGGAGTTTATCCTCCAGCCAGAATTTATTATGAATCTGGAGTTTATCCCCGAGCTATAGTTTATTATGAATCTGGAGTTTATCATTGAGCCAGAGTTTATTATCAATCTGGAGTTTATGGCCCAGCAAGAGTTTATTATCAAACTGGAGTTTATGGTCCACCCGGAGTTTATTATCAATCAGGAGTTTGTCATCCAGCCAGAGTTTATTATCAATCTGGTGTTTATCATCCAGCCTCAGTTTATTATCAATCCGGAGTTTAACCCCGGCCAGAGTTTATTATCATTCCGGAGTGTATCCCCCAGACAGAGTTTATTATCAATCTGGAATTTATGGCCTAGCCAGAGTTTGTTATCAATCTGGAGTTCATCCCACATCCAGCCAGAGTTTATTAACAATCTGGAGTTTATCCACCATCCAGAGTTTATTATCAATATGAAGTTTATCCCCCATCCAGAGTTTATTATCAATCTGAAGTTTATCATCCAGCCAGAGTTTATTATCAATCTGGAGTTTATCATCCAGCCAGAGTTTATTATCAATCTGGAGTTTATCATCCAGCCAGAGTTTATTATCAATCTGGAGTTTATCATCCAGCCAGAGTTTATTATCAATCTGGAGTTTATCCCCCAGCCAGAGTTTACTATCAATCTGGAGTTTATCCCCCAGCCAGAGTTTGTTATCAACCTGGAGTTCATCCCCCATCCAACCAGAGTTTATTATCAATTTGGAGTTTATCATCCATCCAGAGTTTATTATCAATCTGGAGTTTATCATCCAGCCAGAGTTTATTATCAATCTGGAGTTTATCATCCATCCAGAGTTTATTATCAATCTGGAGTTTATCATCCAGCCAGAGTTTATTATCAATCTGGAGTTTATCATCCAGCCAGAGTTTATTATCAATCTGGAGTTTATCATCCAGCCAGAGTTTATTATCAATCTGGAGTTTATCATCCAGCCAGAGTTTATTATCAATCTGGAGTTTATCATCCAGCCAGAGTTTATTATCAATCTGGAGTTTATCATCCAGCCAGAGTTTATTATCAATCTGGAGTTTATCATCCAGCCAGAGTTTATTATCAATCTGGAGTTTATCATCCAGCCAGAGTTTATTATCAATCTGGAGTTTATCATCCAGCCAGAGTTTATTATCAATCTGGAGTTTATCATCCAGCCAGAGTTTATTATCAATCTGGAGTTTATCATCCAGCCAGAGTTTATTATCAATCTGGAGTTTATCATCCAGCCAGAGTTTATTATCAATCTGGAGTTTATCATCCAGCCAGAGTTTATTATCAATCTGGAGTTTATCATCCAGCCAGAGTTTATTATCAATCTGGAGTTTATCATCCAGCCAGAGTTTATTATCAATCTGGAGTTTATCCCCCAGCCAGAGTTTATTATCAATCTGGAGTTTATCCTCCATCCAGAGTTTATTATCAATCTGGAGTTTATCCCCAACCAGAGTTTATTATCAATCTGGAGTTCATCCCCCATCCAACCAGAGTTTATTATCAATCTGGAGTTTATCATCCAGCCAGAGTTTATTATCAATCTGGAGTTTATCATCCAGCCAGAGTTTATTATCAATCTGGAGTTTATCATCCAGCCAGAGTTTATTATCAATCTGGAGTTTATCATCCAGCCCGAGTTTATTATCAATCTGGAGTTTATCATCCAGCCAGAGTTTATTATCAATCTGGAGTTTATCATCCAGCCAGAGTTTATTATCAATCTGGAGTTTATCATCCAGCCAGAGTTTATTATCAATCTGGAGTTTATCATCCAGCCAGAGTTTATTATCAATCTGGAGTTTATCATCCAGCCAGAGTTTATTATCAATCTGGAGTTTATCATCCAGCCAGAGTTTATTATCAATCTGGAGTTTATCATCCAGCCAGAGTTTATTATCAATCTGGAGTTTATCATCCAGCCAGAGTTTATTATCAATCTGGAGTTTATCATCCAGCCAGAGTTTATTATCAATCTGGAGTTTATCATCCAGCCAGAGTTTATTATCAATCTGGAGTTTATCATCCAGCCAGAGTTTATTATCAATCTGGAGTTTATCATCCAGCCAGAGTTTATTATCAATCTGGAGTTTATCATCCAGCCAGAGTTTATTATCAATCTGGAGTTTATCCCCCAGCCAGAGTTTATTATCAATCTGGAGTTTATCCTCCAGCCAGAGTTTATTATCAATCTGGAGTTTATCCTCCAGCCAGAGTTTATTATCAATCTGGAGTTTATCATCCAGCCAGAGTTTATTATCAATCTGGAGTTTATCATCCAGCCAGAGTTTATTATCAATCTGGAGTTTATCATCCAGCCAGAGTTTATTATCAATCTGGAGTTTATCATCCAGCCAGAGTTTATTATCAATCTGGAGTTTATCATCCAGCCAGAGTTTATTATCAATCTGGAGTTTATCATCCAGCCAGAGTTTATTATCAATCTGGAGTTTATCCCCAGCCAGAGTTTATTATCAATCTGGAGTTTATCATCCAGCCAGAGTTTATTATCAATCTGGAGTTTATCATCCAGCCAGAGTTTATTATCAATCTGGAGTTTATCATCCAGCCAGAGTTTATTATCAATCTGGAGTTTATCATCCAGCCAGAGTTTATTATCAATCTGGAGTTTAACTTCCAGCCAGAGTTTATTATCAATCTGGAGTTTATCCCAGAGCCAGAGTTTATTATCAATCTGGAGTTTATCATCCAGCCAGAGATTATTATCAATCTGGACTTTATCTTCCAGACGGGTTTTATTATCAATCTGCAGTTTATCATCCAGCCAGAGTTTATTATCAATCTGGAGTTTATCCCCAGCCAGAGTTTATTATCAATCTGGAGTTTATCCCCCATCCAGAGTTTATTATCAATCTGGAGTTTATCATCCAGCCAGAGTTTATTATCAATCTGGAGTTTATCATCCAGCCAGAGTTTATTATCAATCTGGAGTTTATCATCCAGCCAGAGTTTATTATCAATCTGGAGTTTATCATCCAGCCAGAGTTTATTATCAATCTGGAGTTTATCATCCAGCCAGAGTTTATTATCAATCTGGAGTTTATCATCCAGCCAGAGTTTATTATCAATCTGGAGTTTATCATCCAGCCAGAGTTTATTATCAATCTGGAGTTTATCCCCCAGCCAGAGTTTATTATCAATCTGGAGTTTATCATCCAGCCAGAGTTTATTATCAATCTGGAGTTTATCCCCAGCCAGAGTTTATTATCAATCTGGAGTTTATCATTCAGCCAGAGTTTATTATCAATCTGGAGTTTTTCCCCAGGCAGAGTTTATTATCAATCTGGAGTTTATCCCCCAGCCAGAGTTTATTATCAATCTGGAGTTTATCATCCAGCCAGAGTTTATTATCAATCTGGAGTTTATCATCCAGCCAGAGTTTATTATCAATCTGGAGTTTATCCCCCAGCCAGAGTTTATTATGAATCTGGAGTTTATCCACCAGCCAGAGTTTATTATCAATCTGGAGTTTATCCTCCATCCAGAGTTTATTATCAACCTGGAGTTCATCCCCCATCCAACCAGAGTTTATTATCAATCTGGAGTTTATCATCCAGCCAGAGTTTATTATCAATCTGGAGTTTATCATCCAGCCAGAGTTTATTATCAATCTGGAGTTTATCATCCAGCCAGAGTTTATTATCAATCTGGAGTTTATCATGCAGCCAGAGTTTATTATCAATCTGGAGTTTATCATCCAGCCAGAGTTTATTATCAATCTGGAGTTTATCATCCAGCCAGAGTTTATTATCAATCTGGAGTTTATCATCCAGCCAGAGTTTATTATCAATCTGGAGTTATCATCCAGCCAGAGTTTATTATCAATCTGGAGTTTATCATCCAGCCAGAGTTTATTATCAATCTGGAGTTTATCATCCAGCCAGAGTTTATTATCAATCTGGAGTTTATCATCCAGCCAGAGTTTATTATCAATCTGGAGTTTATCATCCAGCCAGAGTTTATTATCAATCTGGAGTTTATCCCAGAGCCAGAGTTTATTATCAATCTGGAGTTTACCATCCAGCCAGAGTTTATTATCAAACTGGAGTTTGTCTTCCAGCCGGAGTTTATTATCAATCTGGAGTTTATCCTCCAGCCGGAGTTTATTATCAATCTGGAGTTTATCATCCAGCCAGAGTTTATTATCAATCTGGAGTTTATCCACCAGCCAGAGTTTATTATCAATCTGGAGTTTATCCCCCAGCCAGAGTTTATTATCAATCTGGAGTTTATCCTCCAGCCAGAGTTTATTATCAATCTGGAGTTTATCCCCCAGCCAGAGTTTATTATCAATCTGGAGTTTATCCTCCAGCCAGAGTTTATTATCAATCTGGAGTTTATCCTCCAGCCAGAGTTTATTATGAATCTGGAGTTTATCATTGAGCCAGAGTTTATTATCAATCTGGAGTTTATGGCCCAGCAAGAGTTTATTATCAAACTGGAGTTTATGGTCCACCCGGAGTTTATTATCAATCAGGAGTTTGTCATCCAGCCAGAGTTTATTATCAATCTGGTGTTTATCATCCAGCCTCAGTTTATTATCAATCCGGAGTTTAACCCCGGCCAGAGTTTATTATCATTCCGGAGTGTATCCCCCAGACAGAGTTTATTATCAATCTGGAATTTATGGCCTAGCCAGAGTTTGTTATCAATCTGGAGTTCATCCCACATCCAGCCAGAGTTTATTAACAATCTGGAGTTTATCCACCATCCAGAGTTTATTATCAATATGAAGTTTATCCCCCATCCAGAGTTTATTATCAATCTGAAGTTTATCATCCAGCCAGAGTTTATTATCAATCTGGAGTTTATCATCCAGCCAGAGTTTATTATCAATCTGGAGTTTATCATCCAGCCAGAGTTTATTATCAATCTGGAGTTTATCATCCAGCCAGAGTTTATTATCAATCTGGAGTTTATCATCCAGCCAGAGTTTATTATCAATCTGGAGTTTATCCCCCAGCCAGAGTTTATTATCAATCTGGAGTTTATCCCCCAGCCAGAGTTTGTTATCAACCTGGAGTTCATCCCCCATCCAACCAGAGTTTATTATCAATTTGGAGTTTATCATCCATCCAGAGTTTATTATCAATCTGGAGTTTATCATCCAGCCAGAGTTTATTATCAATCTGGAGTTTATCATCCATCCAGAGTTTATTATCAATCTGGAGTTTATCATCCAGCCAGAGTTTATTATCAATCTGGAGTTTATCATCCAGCCAGAGTTTATTATCAATCTGGAGTTTATCATCCAGCCAGAGTTTATTATCAATCTGGAGTTTATCATCCAGCCAGAGTTTATTATCAATCTGGAGTTTATCATCCAACCAGAGTTTATTATCAATTTGGAGTTTATCATACAGCCAGAGTTTATTATCTATCTGGAGTTTATCATCCAGCCAGAGTTTATTATCAATCTGGAGTTTATCATCCAGCCAGAGTTTATTATCAATCTGGAGTTTATCATCCAGCCAGAGTTTATTATCAATCTGGAGTTTATCATCCAGCCAGAGTTTATTATCAATCTGGAGTTTATCATCCAGCCAGAGTTTATTATCAATCTGGAGTTTATCATCCAGCCAGAGTTTATTATCAATCTGGAGTTTATCATCCAGCCAGAGTTTATTATCAATCTGGAGTTTATCCCGCAGCCAGAGTTTATTATCAATCTGGAGTTTATCATCCAGCCAGAGTTTATTATCAATCTGGAGTTTATCATCCAGCCAGAGTTTATTATCAATCTGGAGTTTATCATCCAGCCAGAGTTTATTATCAATCTGGAGTTTATCATCCAGCCAGAGTTTATTATCAATCTGGAGTTTATCATCCAGCCAGAGTTTATTATCAATCTGGAGTTTATCATCCAGCCAGAGTTTATTATCAATCTGGAGTATATCATCCAGCCAGAGTTTATTATCAATCTGGAGTTTATCATCCAGCCAGAGTTTATTATCAATCTGGAGTTTATCATCCAGCCAGAGTTTATTATCAATCTGGAGTTTATCATCCAGCCAGAGTTTATTATCAATCTGGAGTTTATCCCCCAGCCAGAGTTTATTATCAATCTGGAGTTTATCATCCAGCCAGAGTTTATTATCAATCTGGAGTTTATCTCCAGCCAGAGTTTATTATCAATCTGGAGTTTATCATCCAGCCAGAGTTTATTATCAATCTGGAGTTTATCATCCAGCCAGAGTTTATTATCTATCTGGAGTTTATCACCCAGCCAGAGTTTATTATCAATCTGGAGTTTATCATCCAGCCAGAGTTTATTATCAATCTGGAGTTTATCATCCAGCCAGAGTTTATTATCAATCTGGAGCATCCAGCCAGAGTTTATTATCAATCTGGAGTTTATCATCCAGCCAGAGTTTATTATCAATCTGGAGTTTATCATCCAGCCAGAGTTTATTATCAATCTGGAGTTTATCATCCAGCCAGAGTTTATTATCAATCTGGAGTTTATCATCCAGCCAGAGTTTATTATCAATCTGGAGTTTATCATCCAGCCAGAGTTTATTATCAATCTGGAGTTTATCATCCAGCCAGAGTTTATTATCAATCTGGAGTTTATCATCCAGCCAGAGTTTATTATCAATCTGGAGTTTATCATCCAGCCAGAGTTTATTATCAATCTGGAGTTTATCATCCAGCCAGAGTTTATTATCAATCTGGAGTTTATCATCCAGCCAGAGTTTATTATCAATCTGGAGTTTATCATCCAGCCAGAGTTTATTATCAATCTGGAGTTTATCATCCAGCCAGAGTTTATTATCAATCTGGAGTTTATCATCCAGCCAGAGTTTATTATCAATCTGGAGTTTATCATCCAGCCAGAGTTTATTATCAATCTGGAGTTTATCATCCAGCCAGAGTTTATTATCAATCTGGAGTTTATCATCCAGCCAGAGTTTATTATCAATCTGGAGTTTATCATCCAGCCAGAGTTTATTATCAATCTGGAGTTTATCATCCAGCCAGAGTTTATTATCAATCTGGAGTTTATCATCCAGCCAGAGTTTATTATCAATCTGGAGTTTATCATCCAGCCAGAGTTTATTATCAATCTGGAGTTTATCATCCAGCCAGAGTTTATTATCAATCTGGAGTTTATCATCCAGCCAGAGTTTATTATCAATCTGGAGTTTATCATCCAGCCAGAGTTTATTATCAATCTGGAGTTTATCATCCAGCCAGAGTTTATTATCAATCTGGAGTTTATCATCCAGCCAGAGTTTATTATCAATCTGGAGTTTATCATCCAGCCAGAGTTTATTATCAATCTGGAGTTTATCATCCAGCCAGAGTTTATTATCAATCTGGAGTTTATCATCCAGCCAGAGTTTATTATCAATCTGGAGTTTATCATCCAGCCAGAGTTTATTATCAATCTGGAGTTTATCATCCAGCCAGAGTTTATTATCAATCTGGAGTTTATCATCCAGCCAGAGTTTATTATCAATCTGGAGTTTATCATCCAGCCAGAGTTTATTATCAATCTGGAGTTTATCATCCAGCCAGAGTTTATTATCAATCTGGAGTTTATCATCCAGCCAGAGTTTATTATCAATCTGGAGTTTATCATCCAGCCAGAGTTTATTATCAATCTGGAGTTTATCATCCAGCCAGAGTTTATTATCAATCTGGAGTTTATCATCCAGCCAGAGTTTATTATCAATCTGGAGTTTATCATCCAGCCAGAGTTTATTATCAATCTGGAGTTTATCATCCAGCCAGAGTTTATTATCAATCTGGAGTTTATCATCCAGCCAGAGTTTATTATCAATCTGGAGTTTATCATCCAGCCAGAGTTTATTATCAATCTGGAGTTTATCATCCAGCCAGAGTTTATTATCAATCTGGAGTTTATCATCCAGCCAGATTTTATTATCAATCTGGAGTTTATCTTCCTGCCGGTTTTTATTATCAATCTGCAGTTTATCATCCAGCCAGAGTTTATTATCAACATGGAATTTATCCCCCAGCCAGACTTTATTATCAATCTGGAGTTTATCATCCAGCCAGAGTTTATTATCAATCTGCAGTTTATCCACCAGCCAGATTTTATTATCAATCTGGAGTTTATCATCCAGCCAGAGCTTATTATCAATCTGGAGTTTATCATCCAGCCAGAGTTTATTATCAACATGGAGTTTATCCCCCAGCCAGAGTTTATTATCAATCTGGAGTTTATCATCCAGCCAGAGTTTATTATCAATCTGGAGTTTATCATCCAGCCAGAGTTTATTATCAATCTGGAGTTTATCATCCAGCCAGAGTTTATTATCAATCTGGAGTTTATCATCCAGCCAGAGTTTATTATCAATCTGGAGTTTATCATCCAGCCAGAGTTTATTATCAATCTGGAGTTTATCATCCAGCCAGAGTTTATTATCAATCTGGAGTTTATCATCCAGCCAGAGTTTATTATCAATCTGGAGTTTATCATCCAGCCAGAGTTTATTATCAATCTGGAGTTTATCATCCAGCCAGAGTTTATTATCAATCTGGAGTTTATCATCCAGCCAGAGTTTATTATCAATCTGGAGTTTATCATCCAGCCAGAGTTTATTATCAATCTGGAGTTTATCATCCAGCCAGAGTTTATTATCAATCTGGAGTTTATCATCCAGCCAGAGTTTATTATCAATCTGGAGTTTATCATCCAGCCAGAGTTTATTATCAATCTGGAGTTTATCATCCAGCCAGAGTTTATTATCAATCTGGAGTTTATCATCCAGCCAGAGTTTATTATCAATCTGGAGTTTATCATCCAGCCAGAGTTTATTATCTATCTGGAGCTTATCATCCAGCCAGAGTTTATTATCAATCTGGAGTTTATCATCCAGCCAGAGTTTATTATCAATCTGGAGTTTATCATCCAGCCAGAGTTTATTATCAATCTGGAGTTTATCATCCAGCCAGAGTTTATTATCAATCTGGAGTTTATCCCCCAGCCAGAGTTTATTATCAATCTGGAGTTTATCATCCAGCCAGAGTTTATTATCAATCTGGAGTTTATCATCCAGCCAGAGTTTATTATCAATCTGGAGTTTATCATCCAGCCAGAGTTTATTATCAATCTGGAGTTTATCATCCAGCCAGAGTTTATTATCAATCTGGAGTTTATCATCCAGCCAGAGTTTATTATCAATCTGCAGTTTATCATCCAGCCAGAGTTTATTATCAATCTGGAGTTTATCATCCAGCCAGAGTTTATTATCAATCTGGAGTTTACCATCCAGCCAGAGTTTATTATCAATCTGGAGTTTATCATCCAGCCAGAGTTTATTATCAATCTGGAGTTTATCATCCAGCCTCAGTTTATTATCAATCTGGAGTTTATCATCCAGCCAGAGTTTATTATCAATCTGGAGTTTATCATCCAGCCAGAGTTTATTATCAATCTGGAGTTTATCATCCAGCCAGAGTTTATTATCAATCTGGAGTTTATCATCCAGCCAGAGTTTATTATCAATCTGGAGTTTATCATCCAGCCAGAGTTTATTATCAATCTGGAGTTTATCATCCAGCCAGAGTTTATTATCAATCTGGAGTTTATCATCCAGCCAGAGTTTATTATCAATCTGGAGTTTATCATCCAGCCAGAGTTTATTATCAATCTGGAGTATATCATCCAGCCAGAGTTTATTATCAATCTGCAGTTTATCCCCCATCCAGAGTTTATTATCAATCTGGAGTTTATCATCCAGCCAGAGTTTATTATCAATCTGGAGTTTATCATCCAGCCAGAGTTTATTATCAATTTGGAGTTTATCATCCAGCCAGAGTTTATTATCAATCTGGAGTTTATCATCCAGCCAGAGTTTATTATCAATCTGGAGTTTATCATCCAGCCAGAGTTTATTATCAATCTGGAGTTTATCACCAGCCAGAGTCTATTATCAATCTGGAGTTTATCATCCAGCCAGAGTTTATTATCAATCTGGAGTTTATCATCCAGCCAGAGTTTATTATCAATCTGGAGTTTATCATCCAGCCAGAGTTTATTATCAATCTGGAGTTTATCATCCAGCCAGAGTTTATTATCAATCTGGAGTTTATCATCCAGCCAGAGTTTATTATCAATCTGCAGTTTATCCACCAGCCAGAGTTTATTATCAATCTGGAGTTTATCATCCAGCCAGAGTTTATTATCAATCTGGAGTTTATCATCCAGCCAGAGTTTATTATCAATCTGGAGTTTATCACCAGCCAGAGTTTATTATCAATCTGGAGTTTATCATCCAGCCAGAGTTTATTATCAATCTGGAGTTTATCATCCAGCCAGAGTTTATTATCAATCTGGAGTTTATCATCCAGCCAGAGTTTATTATCAATCTGGAGTTTATCATCCAGCCAGAGTTTATTATCAATCTGGAGTTTATCATCCAGCCAGAGTTTATTATCAATCTGGAGTTTATCATCCAGCCAGAGTTTATTATCAATCTGGAGTTTATCATCCAGCCAGAGTTTATTATCAATCTGGAGTTTATCATCCAGCCAGAGTTTATTATCAATCTGGAGTTTATCATCCAGCCAGAGTTTATTATCAATCTGGAGTTTATCATCCAGCCAGAGTTTATTATCAATCTGGAGTTTATCCCCCATCCAGAGTTTATTATCAATCTGGAGTTTATCACCCAGCCAGAGTTTATTATCAATCTGGAGTTTATCATCCAGCCAGAGTTTATTATCAATCTGGAGTTTATCATCCAGCCAGAGTTTATTATCAATCTGGAGTTTATCATCCAGCCAGAGTTTATTATCAATCTGGAGTTATCATCCAGCCAGAGTTTATTATCAATCTGGAGTTTATCATCCAGCCAGAGTTTATTATCAATCTGGAGTTTATCATCCAGCCAGAGTTTATTATCAATCTGGAGTTTATCATCCAGCCAGAGTTTATTATCAATCTGGAGTTTATCATCCAGCCTCAGTTTATTATCAATCTGGAGTTTATCATCCAGCCAGAGTTTATTATCAATCTGGAGTTTATCATCCAGCCAGAGTTTATTATCAATCTGGAGTTTATCATCCAGCCAGAGTTTATTATCAATCTGGAGTTTATCATCCAGCCAGAGTTTATTATCAATCTGGAGTTTATCATCCAGCCAGAGTTTATTATCAATCTGGAGTTTATCATCCAGCCAGAGTTTATTATCAATCTGGAGTTTATCATCCAGCCAGAGTTTATTATCAATCTGGAGTTTATCATCCAGCCAGAGTTTATTATCAATCTGGAGTTTATCATCCAGCCAGAGTTTATTATCAATCTGGAGTTTATCATCCAGCCAGAGTTTATTATCAATCTGGAGTTTATCATCCAGCCAGAGTTTATTATCAATCTGGAGTTTATCATCCAGCCAGAGTTTATTATCAATCTGGAGTTTATCATCCAGCCAGAGTTTATTATCAATCTGGAGTTTATCATCCAGCCAGAGTTTATTATCAATCTGGAGTTTATCATCCAGCCAGAGTTTATTATCAATCTGGAGTTTATCATCCAGCCAGAGTTTATTATCAATCTGGAGTTTATCATCCAGCCAGAGTTTATTATCAATCTGGAGTTTATCATCCAGCCAGAGTTTATTATCAATCTGGAGTTTATCATCCAGCCAGAGTTTATTATCAATCTGGAGTTTATCATCCAGCCAGAGTTTATTATCAATCTGGAGTTTATCATCCAGCCAGAGTTTATTATCAATCTGGAGTTTATCATCCAGCCAGAGTTTATTATCAATCTGGAGTTTATCCATCCAGCCAGAGTTTATTATCAATCTGGAGTTTATCATCCAGCCAGAGTTTATTATCAATCTGGAGTTTATCATCCAGCCAGAGTTTATTATCAATCTGGAGTTTATCATCCAGCCAGAGTTTATTATCAATCTGGAGTTTATCATCCAGCCAGAGTTTATTATCAATCTGGAGTTTATCATCCAGCCAGAGTTTATTATCAATCTGGAGTTTATCATCCAGCCAGAGTTTATTATCAATCTGGAGTTTATCATCCAGCCAGAGTTTATTATCAATCTGGAGTTTATCATCCAGCCAGAGTTTATTATCAATCTGGAGTTTATCATCCAGCCAGAGTTTATTATCAATCTGGAGTTTATCATCCAGCCAGAGTTTATTATCAATCTGGAGTTTATCATCCAGCCAGAGTTTATTATCAATCTGGAGTTTATCATCCAGCCAGAGTTTATTATCAATCTGGAGTTTATCATCCAGCCAGAGTTTATTATCAATCTGGAGTTTATCATCCAGCCAGAGTTTATTATCAATCTGGAGTTTATCATCCAGCCAGAGTTTATTATCAATCTGGAGTTTATCATCCAGCCAGAGTTTATTATCAATCTGGAGTTTATCATCCAGCCAGAGTTTATTATCAATCTGGAGTTTATCATCCAGCCAGAGTTTATTATCAATCTGGAGTTTATCATCCAGCCAGAGTTTATTATCAATCTGGAGTTTATCATCCAGCCAGAGTTTATTATCAATCTGGAGTTTATCATCCAGCCAGAGTTTATTATCAATCTGGAGTTTATCATCCAGCCAGAGTTTATTATCAATCTGGAGTTTATCATCCAGCCAGAGTTTATTATCAATCTGGAGTTTATCATCCAGCCAGAGTTTATTATCAATCTGGAGTTTATCATCCAGCCAGAGTTTATTATCAATCTGGAGTTTATCATCCAGCCAGAGTTTATTATCAATCTGGAGTTTATCATCCAGCCAGAGTTTATTATCAATCTGGAGTTTATCATCCAGCCAGAGTTTATTATCAATCTGGAGTTTATCATCCAGCCAGAGTTTATTATCAATCTGGAGTTTATCATCCAGCCAGAGTTTATTATCAATCTGGAGTTTATCATCCAGCCAGAGTTTATTATCAATCTGGAGTTTATCATCCAGCCAGAGTTTATTATCAATCTGGAGTTTATCATCCAGCCAGAGTTTATTATCAATCTGGAGTTTATCATCCAGCCAGAGTTTATTATCAATCTGGAGTTTATCATCCAGCCAGAGTTTATTATCAATCTGGAGTTTATCATCCAGCCAGAGTTTATTATCAATCTGGAGTTTATCATCCAGCCAGAGTTTATTATCAATCTGGAGTTTATCATCCAGCCAGAGTTTATTATCAATCTGGAGTTTATCATCCAGCCAGAGTTTATTATCAATCTGGAGTTTATCATCCAGCCAGAGTTTATTATCAATCTGGAGTTTATCATCCAGCCAGAGTTTATTATCAATCTGGAGTTTATCATCCAGCCAGAGTTTATTATCAATCTGGAGTTTATCATCCAGCCAGAGTTTATTATCAATCTGGAGTTTATCATCCAGCCAGAGTTTATTATCAATCTGGAGTTTATCATCCAGCCAGAGTTTATTATCAATCTGGAGTTTATCATCCAGCCAGAGTTTATTATCAATCTGGAGTTTATCATCCAGCCAGAGTTTATTATCAATCTGGAGTTTATCATCCAGCCAGAGTTTATTATCAATCTGGAGTTTATCATCCAGCCAGAGTTTATTATCAATCTGGAGTTTATCATCCAGCCAGAGTTTATTATCAATCTGGAGTTTATCATCCAGCCAGAGTTTATTATCAATCTGGAGTTTATCATCCAGCCAGAGTTTATTATCAATCTGGAGTTTATCATCCAGCCAGAGTTTATTATCAATCTGGAGTTTATCATCCAGCCAGAGTTTATTATCAATCTGGAGTTTATCATCCAGCCAGAGTTTATTATCAATCTGGAGTTTATCATCCAGCCAGAGTTTATTATCAATCTGGAGTTTATCATCCAGCCAGAGTTTATTATCAATCTGGAGTTTATCATCCAGCCAGAGTTTATTATCAATCTGGAGTTTATCATCCAGCCAGAGTTTATTATCAATCTGGAGTTTATCATCCAGCCAGAGTTTATTATCAATCTGGAGTTTATCATCCAGCCAGAGTTTATTATCAATCTGGAGTTTATCATCCAGCCAGAGTTTATTATCAATCTGGAGTTTATCATCCAGCCAGAGTTTATTATCAATCTGGAGTTTATCATCCAGCCAGAGTTTATTATCAATCTGGAGTTTATCATCCAGCCAGAGTTTATTATCAATCTGGAGTTTATCATCCAGCCAGAGTTTATTATCAATCTGGAGTTTATCATCCAGCCAGAGTTTATTATCAATCTGGAGTTTATCATCCAGCCAGAGTTTATTATCAATCTGGAGTTTATCATCCAGCCAGAGTTTATTATCAATCTGGAGTTTATCATCCAGCCAGAGTTTATTATCAATCTGGAGTTTATCATCCAGCCAGAGTTTATTATCAATCTGGAGTTTATCATCCAGCCAGAGTTTATTATCAATCTGGAGTTTATCATCCAGCCAGAGTTTATTATCAATCTGGAGTTTATCATCCAGCCAGAGTTTATTATCAATCTGGAGTTTATCATCCAGCCAGAGTTTATTATCAATCTGGAGTTTATCATCCAGCCAGAGTTTATTATCAATCTGGAGTTTATCATCCAGCCAGAGTTTATTATCAATCTGGAGTTTATCATCCAGCCAGAGTTTATTATCAATCTGGAGTTTATCATCCAGCCAGAGTTTATTATCAATCTGGAGTTTATCATCCAGCCAGAGTTTATTATCAATCTGGAGTTTATCATCCAGCCAGAGTTTATTATCAATCTGGAGTTTATCATCCAGCCAGAGTTTATTATCAATCTGGAGTTTATCATCCAGCCAGAGTTTATTATCAATCTGGAGTTTATCATCCAGCCAGAGTTTATTATCAATCTGGAGTTTATCATCCAGCCAGAGTTTATTTTCAATCTGGAGTTGATCATCCAGCCAGAGTTTATTATCAATCTGGAGTTTATCATCCAGCCAGAGTTTATTATCAATCTGGAGTTCATCCCCCATCCAAAGTTTATTATCAATCTGGAGTTTATCATCCAGCCAGAGTTTATTATCAATCTGGAGTTGATCATTCAGCCAGAGTTTATTATCAATCTGGAGTTTATCATCCAGCCAGAGTTTATTATCAATATGGAGTTCATCCCCCATCCAAAGTTTATTATCAATCTGGAGTTTATCATCCAGCCAGACTTTGTTATCAATCTGGAGTTTATCACCAGCTAGAGTCTATTATCCATTTGTAGTTTATCATCCAGCCAGAGTTTATTATCAATCTGGAGTTTATCATCCAGCCAGAGTTTATTATCAATCTGGAGTTTATCATCCAGCCAGAGTTTATTATCAATCTGGAGTTTATCATCCAGCCAGAGTTTATTATCAATCTGGAGTTTATCATCCAGCCAGAGTTTATTATCAATCTGGAGTTTACCATCCAGCCAGAGTTTATTATCAATCTGGAATTTATCATCCAGCCAGAGTTTATTATCAATCTGGAGTTTATCATCCAGCCAGAGTTTATTATCAATCTGGAGTTTATCATCCAGCCAGAGTTTATTATCAATCTGGAGTTTATCATCCAGCCAGAGTTTATTATCAATCTGGAGTTTATCATCCAGCCAGAGTTTATTATCAATCTGGAGTTTATCATCCAGCCAGAGTTTATTATCAATCTGGAGTTTATCATCCAGCCAGAGTTTATTATCAATCTGGAGTTTATCATCCAGCCAGAGTTTATTATCAATCTGGAGTTTATCATCCAGCCAGAGTTTATTATCAATCTGGAGTTTATCATCCAGCCAGAGTTTATTATCAATCTGGAGTTTATCATCCAGCCAGAGTTTATTATCAATCTGGAGTTTATCATCCAGCCAGAGTTTATTATCAATCTGGAGTTTATCATCCAGCCAGAGTTTATTATCAATCTGGAGTTTATCATCCAGCCAGAGTTTATTATCAATCTGGAGTTTATCATCCAGCCAGAGTTTATTATCAATCTGGAGTTTATCATCCAGCCAGAGTTTATTATCAATCTGGAGTTTATCATCCAGCCAGAGTTTATTATCAATCTGGAGTTTATCATCCAGCCAGAGTTTATTATCAATCTGGAGTTTATCATCCAGCCAGAGTTTATTATCAATCTGGAGTTTATCATCCAGCCAGAGTTTATTATCAATCTGGAGTTTATCATCCAGCCAGAGTTTATTATCAATCTGGAGTTTATCATCCAGCCAGAGTTTATTATCAATCTGGAGTTTATCATCCAGCCAGAGTTTATTATCAATCTGGAGTTTATCATCCAGCCAGAGTTTATTATCAATCTGGAGTTTATCATCCAGCCAGAGTTTATTATCAATCTGGAGTTTATCATCCAGCCAGAGTTTATTATCAATCTGGAGTTTATCATCCAGCCAGAGTTTATTATCAATCTGGAGTTTATCATCCAGCCAGAGTTTATTATCAATCTGGAGTTTATCATCCAGCCAGAGTTTATTATCAATCTGGAGTTTATCATCCAGCCAGAGTTTATTATCAATCTGGAGTTTATCATCCAGCCAGAGTTTATTATCAATCTGGAGTTTATCATCCAGCCAGAGTTTATTATCAATCTGGAGTTTATCATCCAGCCAGAGTTTATTATCAATCTGGAGTTTATCATCCAGCCAGAGTTTATTATCAATCTGGAGTTTATCATCCAGCCAGAGTTTATTATCAATCTGGAGTTTATCATCCAGCCAGAGTTTATTATCAATCTGGAGTTTATCATCCAGCCAGAGTTTATTATCAATCTGGAGTTTATCATCCAGCCAGAGTTTATTATCAATCTGGAGTTTATCATCCAGCCAGAGTTTATTATCAATCTGGAGTTTATCATCCAGCCAGAGTTTATTATCAATCTGGAGTTTATCATCCAGCCAGAGTTTATTATCAATCTGGAGTTTATCATCCAGCCAGAGTTTATTATCAATCTGGAGTTTATCATCCAGCCAGAGTTTATTATCAATCTGGAGTTTATCATCCAGCCAGAGTTTATTATCAATCTGGAGTTTATCATCCAGCCAGAGTTTATTATCAATCTGGAGTTTATCATCCAGCCAGAGTTTATTATCAATCTGGAGTTTATCATCCAGCCAGAGTTTATTATCAATCTGGAGTTTATCATCCAGCCAGAGTTTATTATCAATCTGGAGTTTATCATCCAGCCAGAGTTTATTATCAATCTGGAGTTTATCATCCAGCCAGAGTTTATTATCAATCTGGAGTTTATCATCCAGCCAGAGTTTATTATCAATCTGGAGTTTATCATCCAGCCAGAGTTTATTATCAATCTGGAGTTTATCATCCAGCCAGAGTTTATTATCAATCTGGAGTTTATCATCCAGCCAGAGTTTATTATCAATCTGGAGTTTATCATCCAGCCAGAGTTTATTATCAATCTGGAGTTTATCATCCAGCCAGAGTTTATTATCAATCTGGAGTTTATCATCCAGCCAGAGTTTATTATCAATCTGGAGTTTATCATCCAGCCAGAGTTTATTATCAATCTGGAGTTTATCATCCAGCCAGAGTTTATTATCAATCTGGAGTTTATCATCCAGCCAGAGTTTATTATCAATCTGGAGTTTATCATCCAGCCAGAGTTTATTATCAATCTGGAGTTTATCATCCAGCCAGAGTTTATTATCAATCTGGAGTTTATCATCCAGCCAGAGTTTATTATCAATCTGGAGTTTATCATCCAGCCAGAGTTTATTATCAATCTGGAGTTTATCATCCAGCCAGAGTTTATTATCAATCTGGAGTTTATCATCCAGCCAGAGTTTATTATCAATCTGGAGTTTATCATCCAGCCAGAGTTTATTATCAATCTGGAGTTTATCATCCAGCCAGAGTTTATTATCAATCTGGAGTTTATCATCCAGCCAGAGTTTATTATCAATCTGGAGTTTATCATCCAGCCAGAGTTTATTATCAATCTGGAGTTTATCATCCAGCCAGAGTTTATTATCAATCTGGAGTTTATCATCCAGCCAGAGTTTATTATCAATCTGGAGTTTATCATCCAGCCAGAGTTTATTATCAATCTGGAGTTTATCATCCAGCCAGAGTTTATTATCAATCTGGAGTTTATCATCCAGCCAGAGTTTATTATCAATCTGGAGTTTATCATCCAGCCAGAGTTTATTATCAATCTGGAGTTTATCATCCAGCCAGAGTTTATTATCAATCTGGAGTTTATCATCCAGCCAGAGTTTATTATCAATCTGGAGTTTATCATCCAGCCAGAGTTTATTATCAATCTGGAGTTTATCATCCAGCCAGAGTTTATTATCAATCTGGAGTTTATCATCCAGCCAGAGTTTATTATCAATCTGGAGTTTATCATCCAGCCAGAGTTTATTATCAATCTGGAGTTTATCATCCAGCCAGAGTTTATTATCAATCTGGAGTTTATCATCCAGCCAGAGTTTATTATCAATCTGGAGTTTATCATCCAGCCAGAGTTTATTATCAATCTGGAGTTTATCATCCAGCCAGAGTTTATTATCAATCTGGAGTTTATCATCCAGCCAGAGTTTATTATCAATCTGGAGTTTATCATCCAGCCAGAGTTTATTATCAATCTGGAGTTTATCATCCAGCCAGAGTTTATTATCAATCTGGAGTTTATCATCCAGCCAGAGTTTATTATCAATCTGGAGTTTATCATCCAGCCAGAGTTTATTATCAATCTGGAGTTTATCATCCAGCCAGAGTTTATTATCAATCTGGAGTTTATCATCCAGCCAGAGTTTATTATCAATCTGGAGTTTATCATCCAGCCAGAGTTTATTATCAATCTGGAGTTTATCATCCAGCCAGAGTTTATTATCAATCTGGAGTTTATCATCCAGCCAGAGTTTATTATCAATCTGGAGTTTATCATCCAGCCAGAGTTTATTATCAATCTGGAGTTTATCATCCAGCCAGAGTTTATTATCAATCTGGAGTTTATCATCCAGCCAGAGTTTATTATCAATCTGGAGTTTATCATCCAGCCAGAGTTTATTATCAATCTGGAGTTTATCATCCAGCCAGAGTTTATTATCAATCTGGAGTTTATCATCCAGCCAGAGTTTATTATCAATCTGGAGTTTATCATCCAGCCAGAGTTTATTATCAATCTGGAGTTTATCATCCAGCCAGAGTTTGTTATCAATCTTGAGTTTATCATCCAGCCAGAGTTTATTATCAATCTGGAGTTTATCATCCAGCCAGAGTTTATTATCAATCTGGAGTTTATCCCCAAACAGAGTTTATTATCAATCTGGAGTTTATCCACCAGCCAGAGTTTATTATCAATCTGGAGTTTATCATCCAGCCAGAGTTTATTATCAATCTGGAGTTTATCATCCAGCCAGAGTTTATTATCAATCTGGAGTTTATCATCCAGCCAGAGTTTATTATCAATCTGGAGTTTATCATCCAGCCAGAGTTTATTATCAATCTGGAGTTTATCATCCAGCCAGAGTTTATTATCAATCTGGAGTTTATCATCCAGCCAGAGTTTATTATCAATCTGGAGTTTATCATCCAGCCAGAGTTTATTATCAATCTGGAGTTTATCATCCAGCCAGAGTTTATTATCAATCTGGAGTTTATCATCCAGCCAGAGTTTATTATCAATCTGGAGTTTATCATCCAGCCAGAGTTTATTATCAATCTGGAGTTTATCATCCAGCCAGAGTTTATTATCAATCTGGAGTTTATCATCCAGCCAGAGTTTATTATCAATCTGGAGTTTATCATCCAGCCAGAGTTTATTATCAATCTGGAGTTTATCATCCAGCCAGAGTTTGTTATCAATCTGGAGTTTATCATCCAGCCAGAGTTTATTATCAATCTGGAGTTTATCATCCAGCCAGAGTTTATTATCAATCTGGAGTTTATCATCCAGCCAGAGTTTATTATCAATCTGGAGTTTATCATCCAGCCAGAGTTTATTATCAATCTGGAGTTTATCATCCAGCCAGAGTTTATTATCAATCTGGAGTTTATCATCCAGCCAGAGTTTATTATCAATCTGGAGTTTATCATCCAGCCAGAGTTTATTATCAATCTGGAGTTTATCATCCAGCCAGAGTTTATTATCAATCTGGAGTTTATCATCCAGCCAGAGTTTATTATCAATCTGGAGTTTATCATCCAGCCAGAGTTTATTATCAATCTGGAGTTTATCATCCAGCCAGAGTTTATTATCAATCTGGAGTTTATCATCCAGCCAGAGTTTATTATCAATCTGGAGTTTATCATCCAGCCAGAGTTTATTATCAATCTGGAGTTTATCATCCAGCCAGAGTTTATTATCAATCTGGAGTTTATCATCCAGCCAGAGTTTATTATCAATCTGGAGTTTATCATCCAGCCAGAGTTTATTATCAATCTGGAGTTTATCATCCAGCCAGAGTTTATTATCAATCTGGAGTTTATCATCCAGCCAGAGTTTATTATCAATCTGGAGTTTATCATCCAGCCAGAGTTTATTATCAATCTGGAGTTTATCATCCAGCCAGAGTTTATTATCAATCTGGAGTTTATCATCCAGCCAGAGTTTATTATCAATCTGGAGTTTATCATCCAGCCAGAGTTTATTATCAATCTGGAGTTTATCATCCAGCCAGAGTTTATTATCAATCTGGAGTTTATCATCCAGCCAGAGTTTATTATCAATCTGGAGTTTATCATCCAGCCAGAGTTTATTATCAATCTGGAGTTTATCATCCAGCCAGAGTTTATTATCAATCTGGAGTTTATCATCCAGCCAGAGTTTATTATCAATCTGGAGTTTATCATCCAGCCAGAGTTTATTATCAATCTGGAGTTTATCATCCAGCCAGAGTTTATTATCAATCTGGAGTTTATCATCCAGCCAGAGTTTATTATCAATCTGGAGTTTATCATCCAGCCAGAGTTTATTATCAATCTGGAGTTTATCATCCAGCCAGAGTTTATTATCAATCTGGAGTTTATCATCCAGCCAGAGTTTATTATCAATCTGGAGTTTATCATCCAGCCAGAGTTTATTATCAATCTGGAGTTTATCATCCAGCCAAAGTTTATTACAAATCTGGAGTATATCATCCAGCCAGAGTTTATTACCAATCTGCAGTTTATCCCCCATCCAGAGTTTATTATCAATCTGGAGTTTATCATCCAGCCAGAGTTTATTATCAATCTGGAGTTTATCATCCAGCCAGAGTTTATTATCAATCTGGAGTTTATCATCCAGCCAGAGTTTATTATCAATCTGGAGTTTATCATCCAGCCAGAGTTTATTATCAATCTGGAGTTTATCATCCAGCCAGAGTTTATTATCAATCTGGAGTTTATCATCCAGCCAGAGTTTATTATCAATCTGGAGTTTATCCTCCAGCCAGAGTTTATTATCAATCTGGAGTTTATCATCCAGCCAGAGTTTATTATCAATCTGGAGTTTATCATCCAGCCAGAGTTTATTATCAATCTGGAGTTTATCATCCAGCCAGAGTTTATTATCAATCTGGAGTTTATCATCCAGCCAGAGTTTATTATCAATCTGGAGTTTATCATCCAGCCAGAGTTTATTATCAATCTGGAGTTTATCATCCAGCCAGAGTTTATTATCAATCTGGAGTTTATCATCCAGCCAGAGTTTGTTATCAATCTGGAGTTTATCATCCAGCCAGAGTTTATTATCAATCTGGAGTTTATCATCCAGCCAGAGTTTATTATCAATCTGGAGTTTATCATCCAGCCAGAGTTTATTATCAATCTGGAGTTTATCATCCAGCCAGAGTTTATTATCAATCTGGAGTTTATCATCCAGCCAGAGTTTATTATCAATCTGGAGTTTATCATCCAGCCAGAGTTTATTATCAATCTGGAGTTTATCATCCAGCCAGAGTTTATTATCAATCTGGAGTTTATCATCCAGCCAGAGTTTATTATCAATCTGGAGTTTATCATCCAGCCAGAGTTTATTATCAATCTGGAGTTTATCATCCAGCCAGAGTTTATTATCAATCTGGAGTTTATCATCCAGCCAGAGTTTATTATCAATCTGGAGTTTATCATCCAGCCAGAGTTTATTATCAATCTGGAGTTTATCATCCAGCCAGAGTTTATTATCAATCTGGAGTTTATCATCCAGCCAGAGTTTATTATCAATCTGGAGTTTATCATCCAGCCAGAGTTTATTATCAATCTGGAGTTTATCATCCAGCCAGAGTTTATTATCAATCTGGAGTTTATCATCCAGCCAGAGTTTATTATCAATCTGGAGTTTATCATCCAGCCAGAGTTTATTATCAATCTGGAGTTTATCATCCAGCCAGAGTTTATTATCAATCTGGAGTTTATCATCCAGCCAGAGTTTATTATCAATCTGGAGTTTATCATCCAGCCAGAGTTTATTATCAATCTGGAGTTTATCATCCAGCCAGAGTTTATTATCAATCTGGAGTTTATCATCCAGCCAGAGTTTATTATCAATCTGGAGTTTATCATCCAGCCAGAGTTTATTATCAATCTGGAGTTTATCATCCAGCCAGAGTTTATTATCAATCTGGAGTTTATCATCCAGCCAGAGTTTATTATCAATCTGGAGTTTATCATCCAGCCAGAGTTTATTATCAATCTGGAGTTTATCATCCAGCCAGAGTTTATTATCAATCTGGAGTTTATCATCCAGCCAGAGTTTATTATCAATCTGGAGTTTATCATCCAGCCAGAGTTTATTATCAATCTGGAGTTTATCATCCAGCCAGAGTTTATTATCAATCTGGAGTTTATCATCCAGCCAGAGTTTATTATCAATCTGGAGTTTATCATCCAGCCAGAGTTTATTATCAATCTGGAGTTTATCATCCAGCCAGAGTTTATTATCAATCTGGAGTTTATCATCCAGCCAGAGTTTATTATCAATCTGGAGTTTATCATCCAGCCAGAGTTTATTATCAATCTGGAGTTTATCATCCAGCCAGAGTTTATTATCAATCTGGAGTTTATCATCCAGCCAGAGTTTATTATCAATCTGGAGTTTATCATCCAGCCAGAGTTTATTATCAATCTGGAGTTTATCATCCAGCCAGAGTTTATTATCAATCTGGAGTTTATCATCCAGCCAGAGTTTATTATCAATCTGGAGTTTATCATCCAGCCAGAGTTTATTATCAATCTGGAGTTTATCATCCAGCCAGAGTTTATTATCAATCTGGAGTTTATCATCCAGCCAGAGTTTATTATCAATCTGGAGTTTATCATCCAGCCAGAGTTTATTATCAATCTGGAGTTTATCATCCAGCCAGAGTTTATTATCAATCTGGAGTTTATCATCCAGCCAGAGTTTATTATCAATCTGGAGTTTATCATCCAGCCAGAGTTTATTATCAATCTGGAGTTTATCATCCAGCCAGAGTTTATTATCAATCTGGAGTTTATCATCCAGCCAGAGTTTATTATCAATCTGGAGTTTATCATCCAGCCAGAGTTTATTATCAATCTGGAGTTTATCATCCAGCCAGAGTTTATTATCAATCTGGAGTTTATCATCCAGCCAGAGTTTATTATCAATCTGGAGTTTATCATCCAGCCAGAGTTTATTATCAATCTGGAGTTTATCATCCAGCCAGAGTTTATTATCAATCTGGAGTTTATCATCCAGCCAGAGTTTATTATCAATCTGGAGTTTATCATCCAGCCAGAGTTTATTATCAATCTGGAGTTTATCATCCAGCCAGAGTTTATTATCAATCTGGAGTTTATCATCCAGCCAGAGTTTATTATCAATCTGGAGTTTATCATCCAGCCAGAGTTTATTATCAATCTGGAGTTTATCATCCAGCCAGAGTTTATTATCAATCTGGAGTTTATCATCCAGCCAGAGTTTATTATCAATCTGGAGTTTATCATCCAGCCAGAGTTTATTATCAATCTGGAGTTTATCATCCAGCCAGAGTTTATTATCAATCTGGAGTTTATCATCCAGCCAGAGTTTATTATCAATCTGGAGTTTATCATCCAGCCAGAGTTTATTATCAATCTGGAGTTTATCATCCAGCCAGAGTTTATTATCAATCTGGAGTTTATCATCCAGCCAGAGTTTATTATCAATCTGGAGTTTATCATCCAGCCAGAGTTTATTATCAATCTGGAGTTTATCATCCAGCCAGAGTTTATTATCAATCTGGAGTTTATCATCCAGCCAGAGTTTATTATCAATCTGGAGTTTATCATCCAGCCAGAGTTTATTATCAATCTGGAGTTTATCATCCAGCCAGAGTTTATTATCAATCTGGAGTTTATCATCCAGCCAGAGTTTATTATCAATCTGGAGTTTATCATCCAGCCAGAGTTTATTATCAATCTGGAGTTTATCATCCAGCCAGAGTTTATTATCAATCTGGAGTTTATCATCCAGCCAGAGTTTATTATCAATCTGGAGTTTATCATCCAGCCAGAGTTTATTATCAATCTGGAGTTTATCATCCAGCCAGAGTTTATTATCAATCTGGAGTTTATCATCCAGCCAGAGTTTATTATCAATCTGGAGTTTATCATCCAGCCAGAGTTTATTATCAATCTGGAGTTTATCATCCAGCCAGAGTTTATTATCAATCTGGAGTTTATCCTCCAGCCAGAGTTTATTATCAATCTGGAGTTTATCATCCAGCCAGAGTTTATTATCAATCTGGAGTTTATCATCCAGCCAGAGTTTATTATCAATCTGGAGTTTATCATCCAGCCAGAGTTTATTATCAATCTGGAGTTTATCATCCAGCCAGAGTTTATTATCAATCTGGAGTTTATCATCCAGCCAGAGTTTATTATCAATCTGGAGTTTATCATCCAGCCAGAGTTTATTATCAATCTGGAGTTTATCATCCAGCCAGAGTTTATTATCAATCTGGAGTTTATCATCCAGCCAGAGTTTATTATCAATCTGGAGTTTATCATCCAGCCAGAGTTTATTATCAATCTGGAGTTTATCATCCAGCCAGAGTTTATTATCAATCTGGAGTTTATCATCCAGCCAGAGTTTATTATCAATCTGGAGTTTATCATCCAGCCAGAGTTTATTATCAATCTGGAGTTTATCATCCAGCCAGAGTTTATTATCAATCTGGAGTTTATCATCCAGCCAGAGTTTATTATCAATCTGGAGTTTATCATCCAGCCAGAGTTTATTATCAATCTGGAGTTTATCATCCAGCCAGAGTTTATTATCAATCTGGAGTTTATCATCCAGCCAGAGTTTATTATCAATCTGGAGTTTATCATCCAGCCAGAGTTTATTATCAATCTGGAGTTTATCATCCAGCCAGAGTTTATTATCAATCTGGAGTTTATCATCCAGCCAGAGTTTATTATCAATCTGGAGTTTATCATCCAGCCAGAGTTTATTATCAATCTGGAGTTTATCATCCAGCCAGAGTTTATTATCAATCTGGAGTTTATCATCCAGCCAGAGTTTATTATCAATCTGGAGTTTATCATCCAGCCAGAGTTTATTATCAATCTGGAGTTTATCATCCAGCCAGAGTTTATTATCAATCTGGAGTTTATCATCCAGCCAGAGTTTATTATCAATCTGGAGTTTATCATCCAGCCAGAGTTTATTATCAATCTGGAGTTTATCATCCAGCCAGAGTTTATTATCAATCTGGAGTTTATCATCCAGCCAGAGTTTATTATCAATCTGGAGTTTATCATCCAGCCAGAGTTTATTATCAATCTGGAGTTTATCATCCAGCCAGAGTTTATTATCAATCTGGAGTTTATCATCCAGCCAGAGTTTATTATCAATCTGGAGTTTATCATCCAGCCAGAGTTTATTATCAATCTGGAGTTTATCATCCAGCCAGAGTTTATTATCAATCTGGAGTTTATCATCCAGCCAGAGTTTATTATCAATCTGGAGTTTATCATCCAGCCAGAGTTTATTATCAATCTGGAGTTTATCATCCAGCCAGAGTTTATTATCAATCTGGAGTTTATCATCCAGCCAGAGTTTATTATCAATCTGGAGTTTATCATCCAGCCAGAGTTTATTATCAATCTGGAGTTTATCATCCAGCCAGAGTTTATTATCAATCTGGAGTTTATCATCCAGCCAGAGTTTATTATCAATCTGGAGTTTATCATCCAGCCAGAGTTTATTATCAATCTGGAGTTTATCATCCAGCCAGAGTTTATTATCAATCTGGAGTTTATCATCCAGCCAGAGTTTATTATCAATCTGGAGTTTATCATCCAGCCAGAGTTTATTATCAATCTGGAGTTTATCATCCAGCCAGAGTTTATTATCAATCTGGAGTTTATCATCCAGCCAGAGTTTATTATCAATCTGGAGTTTATCATCCAGCCAGAGTTTATTATCAATCTGGAGTTTATCATCCAGCCAGAGTTTATTATCAATCTGGAGTTTATCATCCAGCCAGAGTTTATTATCAATCTGGAGTTTATCATCCAGCCAGAGTTTATTATCAATCTGGAGTTTATCATCCAGCCAGAGTTTATTATCAATCTGGAGTTTATCATCCAGCCAGAGTTTATTATCAATCTGGAGTTTATCATCCAGCCAGAGTTTATTATCAATCTGGAGTTTATCATCCAGCCAGAGTTTATTATCAATCTGGAGTTTATCATCCAGCCAGAGTTTATTATCAATCTGGAGTTTATCATCCAGCCAGAGTTTATTATCAATCTGGAGTTTATCATCCAGCCAGAGTTTATTATCAAGCTGGGGTTTATCATCCAGCCAGAGTCTATTATCCATCTGGAGTTTATCACCAGCCAGAGTCTATTATCCATCTGGAGTTTATCATCCAGCCAGAGTTTGTTATCAATCTCAAGTTTATCATCCAGCCAGAGTTTATTATCAAGCTGGAGTTTATCATCCAGCCAGAGTTTATTATCTATCTGGAGTTTATCATCCAGCCAGAGTTTATTATCAATCTGGAGTTTATCATCCAGCCAGAGTTTATTATCAATCTGGAGTTTATCATCCAGCCAGAGTTTATTATCAATCTGGAGTTTATCATTCAGCCAGAGTTTATTATCAATCTGGAGTTTATCCCCCAGCCAGAGTTTATTATCAATCTGGAGTTTATCATCCAGCCAGAGTTTATTATCAATCTGGAGTTTATCATCCAGCCAGAGTTTATTATCAATCTGGAGTTTATCATCCAGCCAGAGTTTATTATCAATCTGGAGTTTATCATCCAGCCAGAGTTTATTATCAATCTGGAGTTTATCATCCAGCCAGAGTTTATTATCAATCTGGAGTTTATCATCCAGCCAGAGTTTATTATCAATCTGGAGTTTATCATCCAGCCAGAGTTTATTATCAATCTGGAGTTTATCATCCAGCCAGAGTTTATTATCAATCTGGAGTTTATCATCCAGCCAGAGTTTATTATCAATCTGGAGTTTATCATCCAGCCAGAGTTTATTATCAATCTGGAGTTTATCATCCAGCCAGAGTTTATTATCAATCTGGAGTTTATCATCCAGCCAGAGTTTATTATCAATCTGGAGTTTATCATCCAGCCAGAGTTTATTATCAATCTGGAGTTTATCATCCAGCCAGAGTTTATTATCAATCTGGAGTTTATCATCCAGCCAGAGTTTATTATCAATCTGGAGTTTATCATCCAGCCAGAGTTTATTATCAATCTGGAGTTTATCATCCAGCCAGAGTTTATTATCAATCTGGAGTTTATCATCCAGCCAGAGTTTATTATCAATCTGGAGTTTATCATCCAGCCAGAGTTTATTATCAATCTGGAGTTTATCATCCAGCCAGAGTTTATTATCAATCTGGAGTTTATCATCCAGCCAGAGTTTATTATCAATCTGGAGTTTATCATCCAGCCAGAGTTTATTATCAATCTGGAGTTTATCATCCAGCCAGAGTTTATTATCAATCTGGAGTTTATCATCCAGCCAGAGTTTATTATCAATCTGGAGTTTATCATCCAGCCAGAGTTTATTATCAATCTGGAGTTTATCATCCAGCCAGAGTTTATTATCAATCTGGAGTTTATCATCCAGCCAGAGTTTATTATCAATCTGGAGTTTATCATCCAGCCAGAGTTTATTATCAATCTGGAGTTTATCATCCAGCCAGAGTTTATTATCAATCTGGAGTTTATCATCCAGCCAGAGTTTATTATCAATCTGGAGTTTATCATCCAGCCAGAGTTTATTATCAATCTGGAGTTTATCATCCAGCCAGAGTTTATTATCAATCTGGAGTTTATCATCCAGCCAGAGTTTATTATCAATCTGGAGTTTATCATCCAGCCAGAGTTTATTATCAATCTGGAGTTTATCATCCAGCCAGAGTTTATTATCAATCTGGAGTTTATCATCCAGCCAGAGTTTATTATCAATCTGGAGTTTATCATCCAGCCAGAGTTTATTATCAATCTGGAGTTTATCATCCAGCCAGAGTTTATTATCAATCTGGAGTTTATCATCCAGCCAGAGTTTATTATCAATCTGGAGTTTATCATCCAGCCAGAGTTTATTATCAATCTGGAGTTTATCATCCAGCCAGAGTTTATTATCAATCTGGAGTTTATCATCCAGCCAGAGTTTATTATCAATCTGGAGTTTATCATCCAGCCAGAGTTTATTATCAATCTGGAGTTTATCATCCAGCCAGAGTTTATTATCAATCTGGAGTTTATCATCCAGCCAGAGTTTATTATCAATCTGGAGTTTATCATCCAGCCAGAGTTTATTATCAATCTGGAGTTTATCATCCAGCCAGAGTTTATTATCAATCTGGAGTTTATCATCCAGCCAGAGTTTATTATCAATCTGGAGTTTATCATCCAGCCAGAGTTTATTATCAATCTGGAGTTTATCATCCAGCCAGAGTTTATTATCAATCTGGAGTTTATCATCCAGCCAGAGTTTATTATCAATCTGGAGTTTATCATCCAGCCAGAGTTTATTATCAATCTGGAGTTTATCATCCAGCCAGAGTTTATTATCAATCTGGAGTTTATCATCCAGCCAGAGTTTATTATCTATCTGGAGTTTATCATCCAGCCAGAGTTTATTATCAATCTGGAGTTTATCATCCAGCCAGAGTTTATTATCAATCTGGAGTTTATCATCCAGCCAGAGTTTATTATCAATCTGGAGTTTATCATCCAGCCAGAGTTTATTATCAATCTGGAGTTTACCATCCAGCCAGAGTTTATTATCAATCTGGAATTTATCATCCAGCCAGAGTTTATTATCAATCTGCAGTTTATCCCCCAGCCAGAGTTTATTATCAATCTGGAGTTTATCATCCAGCCAGAGTTTATTATCAATCTGGAGTTTATCATCCAGCCAGAGTTTATTATCAATCTGCAGTTTATCATCCAGCCAGAGTTTATTATCAATCTGGAGTTTATCATCCAGCCAGAGTTTATTATCAATCTGGAGTTTATCATCCAGCCAGAGTTTATTATCAATCTGGAGTTTATCATCCAGCCAGAGTTTATTATCAATCTGGAGTTTATCATCCAGCCAGAGTTTATTATCAATCTGGAGTTTATCATCCAGCCAGAGTTTATTATCAATCTGGAGTTTATCATCCAGCCAGAGTTTATTATCAATCTGGAGTTTATCATCCAGCCAGAGTTTATTATCAATCTGGAGTTTATCATCCAGCCAGAGTTTATTATCAATCTGGAGTTTATCATCCAGCCAGAGTTTATTATCAATCTGGAGTTTATCATCCAGCCAGAGTTTATTATCAATCTGGAGTTTATCATCCAGCCAGAGTTTATTATCAATCTGGAGTTTATCATCCAGCCAGAGTTTATTATCAATCTGGAGTTTATCATCCAGCCAGAGTTTATTATCAATCTGGAGTTTATCATCCAGCCAGAGTTTATTATCAATCTGGAGTTTATCATCCAGCCAGAGTTTATTATCAATCTGGAGTTTATCATCCAGCCAGAGTTTATTATCAATCTGGAGTTTATCATCCAGCCAGAGTTTATTATCAATCTGGAGTTTATCATCCAGCCAGAGTTTATTATCAATCTGGAGTTTATCATCCAGCCAGAGTTTATTATCAATCTGGAGTTTATCATCCAGCCAGAGTTTATTATCAATCTGGAGTTTATCATCCAGCCAGAGTTTATTATCAATCTGGAGTTTATCATCCAGCCAGAGTTTATTATCAATCTGGAGTTTATCATCCAGCCAGAGTTTATTATCAATCTGGAGTTTATCATCCAGCCAGAGTTTATTATCAATCTGGAGTTTATCATCCAGCCAGAGTTTATTATCAATCTGGAGTTTATCATCCAGCCAGAGTTTATTATCAATCTGGAGTTTATCATCCAGCCAGAGTTTATTATCAATCTGGAGTTTATCATCCAGCCAGAGTTTATTATCAATCTGGAGTTTATCATCCAGCCAGAGTTTATTATCAATCTGGAGTTTATCATCCAGCCAGAGTTTATTATCAATCTGGAGTTTATCATCCAGCCAGAGTTTATTATCAATCTGGAGTTTATCATCCAGCCAGAGTTTATTATCAATCTGGAGTTTATCATCCAGCCAGAGTTTATTATCAATCTGGAGTTTATCATCCAGCCAGAGTTTATTATCAATCTGGAGTTTATCATCCAGCCAGAGTTTATTATCAATCTGGAGTTTATCATCCAGCCAGAGTTTATTATCAATCTGGAGTTTATCATCCAGCCAGAGTTTATTATCAATCTGGAGTTTATCATCCAGCCAGAGTTTATTATCAATCTGGAGTTTATCATCCAGCCAGAGTTTATTATCAATCTGGAGTTTATCATCCAGCCAGAGTTTATTATCAATCTGGAGTTTATCATCCAGCCAGAGTTTATTATCAATCTGGAGTTTATCATCCAGCCAGAGTTTATTATCAATCTGGAGTTTATCATCCAGCCAGAGTTTATTATCAATCTGGAGTTTATCATCCAGCCAGAGTTTATTATCAATCTGGAGTTTATCATCCAGCCAGAGTTTATTATCAATCTGGAGTTTATCATCCAGCCAGAGTTTATTATCAATCTGGAGTTTATCATCCAGCCAGAGTTTATTATCAATCTGGAGTTTATCATCCAGCCAGAGTTTATTATCAATCTGGAGTTTATCATCCAGCCAGAGTTTATTATCAATCTGGAGTTTATCATCCAGCCAGAGTTTATTATCAATCTGGAGTTTATCATCCAGCCAGAGTTTATTATCAATCTGGAGTTTATCATCCAGCCAGAGTTTATTATCAATCTGGAGTTTATCATCCAGCCAGAGTTTATTATCAATCTGGAGTTTATCATCCAGCCAGAGTTTATTATCAATCTGGAGTTTATCATCCAGCCAGAGTTTATTATCAATCTGGAGTTTATCATCCAGCCAGAGTTTATTATCAATCTGGAGTTTATCATCCAGCCAGAGTTTATTATCAATCTGGAGTTTATCATCCAGCCAGAGTTTATTATCAATCTGGAGTTTATCATCCAGCCAGAGTTTATTATCAATCTGGAGTTTATCATCCAGCCAGAGTTTATTATCAATCTGGAGTTTATCATCCAGCCAGAGTTTATTATCAATCTGGAGTTTATCATCCAGCCAGAGTTTATTATCAATCTGGAGTTTATCATCCAGCCAGAGTTTATTATCAATCTGGAGTTTATCATCCAGCCAGAGTTTATTATCAATCTGGAGTTTATCATCCAGCCAGAGTTTATTATCAATCTGGAGTTTATCATCCAGCCAGAGTTTATTATCAATCTGGAGTTTATCATCCAGCCAGAGTTTATTATCAATCTGGAGTTTATCATCCAGCCAGAGTTTATTATCAATCTGGAGTTTATCATCCAGCCAGAGTTTATTATCAATCTGGAGTTTATCATCCAGCCAGAGTTTATTATCAATCTGGAGTTTATCATCCAGCCAGAGTTTATTATCAATCTGGAGTTTATCATCCAGCCAGAGTTTATTATCAATCTGGAGTTTATCATCCAGCCAGAGTTTATTATCAATCTGGAGTTTATCATCCAGCCAGAGTTTATTATCAATCTGGAGTTTATCATCCAGCCAGAGTTTATTATCAATCTGGAGTTTATCATCCAGCCAGAGTTTATTATCAATCTGGAGTTTATCATCCAGCCAGAGTTTATTATCAATCTGGAGTTTATCATCCAGCCAGAGTTTATTATCAATCTGGAGTTTATCATCCAGCCAGAGTTTATTATCAATCTGGAGTTTATCATCCAGCCAGAGTTTATTATCAATCTGGAGTTTATCATCCAGCCAGAGTTTATTATCAATCTGGAGTTTATCATCCAGCCAGAGTTTATTATCAATCTGGAGTTTATCATCCAGCCAGAGTTTATTATCAATCTGGAGTTTATCATCCAGCCAGAGTTTATTATCAATCTGGAGTTTATCATCCAGCCAGAGTTTATTATCAATCTGGAGTTTATCATCCAGCCAGAGTTTATTATCAATCTGGAGTTTATCATCCAGCCAGAGTTTATTATCAATCTGGAGTTTATCATCCAGCCAGAGTTTATTATCAATCTGGAGTTTATCATCCAGCCAGAGTTTATTATCAATCTGGAGTTTATCATCCAGCCAGAGTTTATTATCAATCTGGAGTTTATCATCCAGCCAGAGTTTATTATCAATCTGGAGTTTATCATCCAGCCAGAGTTTATTATCAATCTGGAGTTTATCATCCAGCCAGAGTTTATTATCAATCTGGAGTTTATCATCCAGCCAGAGTTTATTATCAATCTGGAGTTTATCATCCAGCCAGAGTTTATTATCAATCTGGAGTTTATCATCCAGCCAGAGTTTATTATCAATCTGGAGTTTATCATCCAGCCAGAGTTTATTATCAATCTGGAGTTTATCATCCAGCCAGAGTTTATTATCAATCTGGAGTTTATCATCCAGCCAGAGTTTATTATCAATCTGGAGTTTATCATCCAGCCAGAGTTTATTATCAATCTGGAGTTTATCATCCAGCCAGAGTTTATTATCAATCTGGAGTTTATCATCCAGCCAGAGTTTATTATCAATCTGGAGTTTATCATCCAGCCAGAGTTTATTATCAATCTGGAGTTTATCATCCAGCCAGAGTTTATTATCAATCTGGAGTTTATCATCCAGCCAGAGTTTATTATCAATCTGGAGTTTATCATCCAGCCAGAGTTTATTATCAATCTGGAGTTTATCATCCAGCCAGAGTTTATTATCAATCTGGAGTTTATCATCCAGCCAGAGTTTATTATCAATCTGGAGTTTATCATCCAGCCAGAGTTTATTATCAATCTGGAGTTTATCATCCAGCCAGAGTTTATTATCAATCTGGAGTTTATCATCCAGCCAGAGTTTATTATCAATCTGGAGTTTATCATCCAGCCAGAGTTTATTATCAATCTGGAGTTTATCATCCAGCCAGAGTTTATTATCAATCTGGAGTTTATCATCCAGCCAGAGTTTATTATCAATCTGGAGTTTATCATCCAGCCAGAGTTTATTATCAATCTGGAGTTTATCATCCAGCCAGAGTTTATTATCAATCTGGAGTTTATCATCCAGCCAGAGTTTATTATCAATCTGGAGTTTATCATCCAGCCAGAGTTTATTATCAATCTGGAGTTTATCATCCAGCCAGAGTTTATTATCAATCTGGAGTTTATCATCCAGCCAGAGTTTATTATCAATCTGGAGTTTATCATCCAGCCAGAGTTTATTATCAATCTGGAGTTTATCATCCAGCCAGAGTTTATTATCAATCTGGAGTTTATCATCCAGCCAGAGTTTATTATCAATCTGGAGTTTATCATCCAGCCAGAGTTTATTATCAATCTGGAGTTTATCATCCAGCCAGAGTTTATTATCAATCTGGAGTTTATCATCCAGCCAGAGTTTATTATCAATCTGGAGTTTATCATCCAGCCAGAGTTTATTATCAATCTGGAGTTTATCATCCAGCCAGAGTTTATTATCAATCTGGAGTTTATCATCCAGCCAGAGTTTATTATCAATCTGGAGTTTATCATCCAGCCAGAGTTTATTATCAATCTGGAGTTTATCATCCAGCCAGAGTTTATTATCAATCTGGAGTTTATCATCCAGCCAGAGTTTATTATCAATCTGGAGTTTATCATCCAGCCAGAGTTTATTATCAATCTGGAGTTTATCATCCAGCCAGAGTTTATTATCAATCTGGAGTTTATCCACCAGCCAGAGTTTATTATCAATCTGGAGTTTATCATCCAGCCAGAGTTTATTATCAATCTGGAGTTTATCATCCAGCCAGAGTTTATTATCAATCTGGAGTTTATCATCCAGCCAGAGTTTATTATCAATCTGGAGTTTATCATCCAGCCAGAGTTTATTATCAATCTGGAGTTTATCATCCAGCCAGAGTTTATTATCAATCTGGAGTTTATCATCCAGCCAGAGTTTATTATCAATCTGGAGTTAATCATCCAGCCAGAGTTTATTATCAATCTGGAGTTTATCATCCAGCCAGAGTTTATTATCAATCTGGAGTTTATCATCCAGCCAGAGTTTATTATCAATCTGGAGTTTATCATCCAGCCAGAGTTTATTATCAATCTGGAGTTTATCATCAAGCCAGAGTTTATTATCAATCTGGAGTTTATCATCCAGCCAGAGTTTATTATCAATCTGGAGTTTATCATCAAGCCAGAGTTTATTATCAATCTGGAGTTTATCATCCAGCCAGAGTTTATTATCAATCTGGAGTTTATCATCCAGCCAGAGTTTATTATCAATCTGGAGTTTATCATCCAGCCAGAGTTTATTATCAATCTGGAGTTTATCATCCAGCCAGAGTTTATTATCAATCTGGAGTATATCATCCAGCCAGAGTTTATTACCAATCTGCAGTTTATCCCCCATCCAGAGTTTATTATCAATCTGGAGTTTATCATCCAGCCAGAGTTTATTATCAATCTGGAGTTTATCATCCAGCCAGAGTTTATTATCAATCTGGAGTTTATCATCCAGCCAAAGTTGTTATCAATCTGGAGTTTATCATCCATCCAGAGATTGTTATCAATCTGGAGTTTATCATCCAGCCAGAGTTTATTATCAATCTGGAGTTTATCATCCAGCCAGAGTTTATTATCATTCTGGATTTTATCATCCAGCCAGAGTTTATTATCAATCAGGGATTATCATCCGCCAGAGTTATTATCAATCTGGAGTTTATCCTCCAGCCAGAGGTTTATTATCAATCTGGAGTTTCATCCCAGCCGAGTTTATTATCAATCTGGAGTTTATCATCCAGCCAGAGTTTATTACCAATCTGGAGTTTATCCTCCAGCAGAGTTTATTATCAATCTGGAGTTTATCCTCCAGCCAGAGTTTATTATCAATCTGGAGTTTATCCTCCAGCCAGAGTTTATTATCAATCTGGAGTTTATCATCCAGCCAGAGTTTATTATCAATCTGGAGTTTATCATCCAGCCAGAGTTTATTATCAATCTGCAGTTTATCCACCATCCAGAGTTTATTATCAATCTGGAGTTTATCTCAGATCTAGAGTTTATTATCAATCTGGAGTTTACCATCCAGCCAGAGTTTATTATCAATCTGGAATTTATCATCCAGCCAGAGATTATTATCAATCTGGAGTTTATCCCCCAGCCAGAGTTTATTATCAATCTGGAGTTTATCCATCCAGCCAGAGCTTATTATCAATCTGGAGTTTATCATCCAGCCAGAGTTTATTATCAACATGGAGTTTATCACCCAGCCAGAGTTTATTATCAATCTGGAGTTTATCATCCAGCCAGAGTTTATTATCAATCTGGAGCTTATCATCCAGCCAGAGTTTATTATCAATCTGGAGTTTATCATCCAGCCAGAGTTTATTATCCATTTGGAGTTTATCATCCAGCCAGAGTTTATTATCAATCTGGAGTTTATCATGCAGCCAGAGTTTATTATCAATCTGGAGTTTATCATCCAGCCAGAGTTTATTATCAATCTGGAGTTTATCATCCAGCCAGAGTTTATTATCAATCTGGAGTTTATCTCCCAGCCAGAGTTTGTTATCAATCTGGAGTTTATCATCCAGCCAGAGATTATTATCAATCTGGAGTTTATCCTCCAGCTAGAGTTTTTTTTTAATCAATCTGGAGTTTATCATCCAGCCAGAGTTTATTAACAATCTGGAGTTTATCATCCAGCCAGAGTTTATTATCAATCTGGAGTTTATCATCCAGCCTGAGTTTATTATCAATCTGGAGTTTATCATCCAGCCAGAGTTTATTATCAATCTGGAGTTTATCATCCAGCCAGAGTTTATTATCAATCTGGAGTTTATCTTACAGCCAGAGTTTATTATCAATCTGGAGTTTATCATCCAGCCAGAGTTTATTATTAATCTGGAGTTTATCATCGAGCCTGAGTTTATTATCAATCTGGAGTTTATCCTCCAGCCAGAGTTTATTATCAATCTGGAGTTTATCATCCAGCCAGAGTTTATTATCAATCTGGAGTTTATTCCCCAGCCAGAGTTTATTATCAATCTGGAGTTTATCATCCAGCCAGAGTTTATTATCAATCTGGAGTTTATCCCCCAGCCAGAGTTTATTATCCAATTGGAGTTTATCATCCAGCCAGAGTTTATTATCAATCTGGAGTTTATCCCACAGCCAGAGTTTATTATCAAACTGGAGTTTATCATCCAGCCAGAGTTTATTATCAATCTGGAGTTTATCATCCAGCCAGAGTTTTTTTTTTATCAATCTGGAGTTTATCATCCAGCCAGAGTTTATTTTGAATCTGGAGTTGATCATTCAGCCAGAGTTTATTATCAATCAGGAGTTTATCCTCCAGCCAGAGTTTATTATCAATCTGGAGTTTATCTTCCAGCCAGATTTTATTATCAATCTGGAGTTTATCATCAAGCCAGAGTTTATTATCAATCTGTAGTTTATCATCCAGCCCAGAGTTTATTATCAAACTGCAGTTTATCCAACAGCCAGAGTTTATTATCAATCTGGAGTTTATCATCCAGCCAGAGTTTATTATCAATCTGGAGTTTATCCCCCAGCCAGAGTTTATTATCAATCTGGAGTTTATCCCCAGCCAGAGTTTATTATCAATCTGGAGTTTATCATCCAGCCTGAGTTTATTATCAATCTGGAGTTTATCATCCAGCCAGAGTTTATTAATAATCTGGAGTTTATCCCCTAGCCAGAGTTTATTTTCAGTCTGGAGTTTATCATCCAGCCAGAATTTATTATCAATCTGGAGATTATCATCCAGCCAGAGTTTATTATCAATCTGGAGTTTATCATCCAGCCAGAGTTTATTATCAATCTGGAGTTTATTCACCAAACAGAGTTTATTATCAATCTGGAGTTTATCACCAGCCACAGTTTATTAACAATCTGGAGTTTATCATCCAGCCAGAGTTTATTATCAATCTGGAGTTTACCATCCAGCCAGAGTTTATTATCAATCTGGAGTTTATCATCCAGCCAGAGTTTATTATCAATCTGGAGTTTATCATCCAGCCAGAGTTTATTATCAATCTGGAGTTTATCATCCAGCCAGAGTTTATTATCAATCTGCAGTTTATCCACCAGCCAGAGTTTATTATCAATCTGGAGTTTATCATCCAGCCAGAGTTTATTATCAATCTGGAGTTTATCCCCCTGCCAGAGTTTATTATGAATCTGGAGTTTATCATCCAGCCAGAGTTTATTATCAATCTGGAGTTTATCATCCAGCCAGAGTTTATTATCAATCTGGAGTTTATCATCCAGCCAGAGTTTATTATCAATCTGGAGTTTATCATCCAGCCAGAGTTTATTATCAATCTGGAGTTTATCATCCAGCAGAGTTTATTATCAATCTGGAGTTTATCATCCCAGCCAGAGTTTATTATCAATCTGGAGTTTATCATCCAGCCAGAGTTTATTATCAATCTGGAGTTTATCATCCCAGCCAGAGTTTATTATCAATCTGGAGTTTATCATCCAGCCAGAGTTTATTATCAATCTGGAGTTTATCATCCAGCCAGAGTTTATTATCAATCTGGAGTTTATCCTCCAGCCAGAGTTTATTATCAATCTGGAGTTTATCATCCAGCAGAGTTTATTATCAATCTGGAGTTTATCACCAGCCAGAGTTTATTATCAATCTGGAGTTTATCATCCAGCCAGAGTTTATTATCAATCTGGAGTTTATCATCCAGCCAGAGTTTATTATCAATCTGGAGTTTATCATCCAGCCAGAGTTTATTATCAATCTGGAGTTTATCATCCAGCCAGAGTTTATTATCAATCTGGAGTTTATCATCCAGCCAGAGTTTATTATCAATCTGGAGTTTATCATCCAGCCAGAGTTTATTATCAATCTGGAGTTTATCATCCAGCCAGAGTTTATAATCAATCTGGAGTTTATCATCCAGCCAGAGTTTATTATCAATCTGGAGTTATCATCCAGCCAGAGTTTATTATCAATCTGGAGTTTATCATCCAGCCAGAGTTTATTATCAATCTGGAGTTTATCATCCAGCCAGAGTTTATTATCAATCTGGAGTTTATCATCAGCCAGAGTTTATTATCAATGTGCAGTTTATCATCCAGCCAGAGTTTATTATCAATCTGGAGTTTGTCCCCCAGCCAGAGTTTATTATCAATCTGGAGTTTATCATCCAGCAGAGTTTATTATCAATCTGGAGTTTATCATCCAGCCAGAGTTTATTATCAATCTGGAGTTTATCATCCAGCCAGAGTTTATTATCACCTGGAGTTTATCCCCCAGCCAGAGTTTATTATCAATCTGGAGTTTATCATCCAGCCAGAGTTTATTATCAATCTGGAGTTTATCATCCAGCCAGAGTTTATTATCAATCTGGAGTTTATCATCCAGCCAGAGTTTATTATCAATCTGGAGTTTATCATCCAGCCAGAGTTTGTTATCAATCTGGAGTTTATCATCCAGCCAGAGTTTATTATCCATCTGGAGTTTATCATCCAGCCAGAGTTTATTATCAATCTCGAGTTTATCATCCAGCCAGAGTTTATTATCCATCTGGAGTTTATCATCCAGCCAGAGTTTATTATCAATCTGGAGTTTATCATCCAGCCAGAGTTTATTATCAATCTGGAGTTTATCATCCAGCCAGAGTTTATTATCAATCTGGAGTTTATCATCCAGCCAGAGTTTATTATCAATCTGGAGTTTATCCCCCATCCAGAGTTTATTATCAATCTGGAGTTTATCATCCAGCCAGAGTTTATTATCAATCTGGAGTTTATTCCCCAAACAGAGTTTATTATCAATCTGCAGTTTATCATCCAGCCAGAGTTTATTATCAATCTGGAGTTTATCCACCATCCAGAGTTAATTATCAATCTGGAGTTTATCCCCAAGCCAGAGTTTGTTATCAATCTGGAGTTTATCACCAGCCAGAGTCTATTATCCATCTGGAGTTTATCATACAGCCAGAGTTTATTATCTATCTGGAGTTTATCATCCAGCAGATTTATTATCAATCTGGAGATTATCATCCAGCCAGAGTTTATTATCAATCTGGAGTTTATCATCCAGCCAGAGTTTATTATCAATCTGGAGTTTATCATCCAGCCAGAGTTTATTATCAATCTGGAGTTTATCATCCAGCCAGAGTTTATTATCAATCTGGAGTTTATCATCCAGCCAGAGTTTATTATCAATCTGGAGTTTATCATCCAGCCAGAGTTTATTATCAATCTGGAGTTTATCATCCAGCCAGAGTTTATTATCAATCTGGAGTTTATCATCCAGCCAGAGTTTATTATCAATCTGGAGTTTATCATCCAGCCAGAGTTTATTATCAATCTGGAGTTTATCATCCAGCCAGAGTTTATTATCAATCTGGAGTTTATCATCCAGCCAGAGTTTATTATCAATCTGGAGTTTATCATCCAGCAAGTGTTTATTATCAATCTGGAGTTTATCATCCAGCCTCAGTTTATTATCAATCTGGAGTTTATCATCCAGCCAGAGTTTATTATCAATCTGGAGATTATCATCCAGCCAGTGTTTATTATCAATCTGGACTTTATCATCCAGCCAGAGTTTATTATCAATCTGGAGTTTATCATCCAGCCAGAGTTTATTATCAATCTGGAGTTTATCATCCAGCCAGAGTTTATTATCAATCTGGAGTTTATCATCCAGCCAGAGTTTATTATCAATCTGGAGTTTATCATCCAGCCAGAGTTTATTATCAATCTGGAGTTTATCATCCAGCCAGAGTTTATTATCAATCTGGAGTTTATCATCCAGCCAGAGTTTATTATCAATCTGGAGTTTATCATCCAGCCAGAGTTTATTATCAATCTGGAGTTTATCATCCAGCCAGAGTTTATTATCAATCTGGAGTTTATCATCCAGCCAGAGTTTATTATCAATCTGGAGTTTATCATCCAGCCAGAGTTTATTATCAATCTGGAGTTTATCATCCAGCCAGAGTTTATTATCAATCTGGAGTTTATCATCCAGCCAGAGTTTATTATCAATCTGGAGTTTATCATCCAGCCAGAGTTTATTATCAATCTGGAGTTTATCATCCAGCCAGAGTTTATTATCAATCTGGAGTTTATCATCCAGCCAGAGTTTATTATCAATCTGGAGTTTATCATCCAGCCAGAGTTTATTATCAATCTGGAGTTTATCATCCAGCCAGAGTTTATTATCAATCTGGAGTTTATCATCCAGCCAGAGTTTATTATCAATCTGGAGTTTATCATCCAGCCAGAGTTTATTATCAATCTGGAGTTTATCATCCAGCCAGAGTTTATTATCAATCTGGAGTTTATCATCCAGCCAGAGTTTATTATCAATCTGGAGTTTATCATCCAGCCAGAGTTTATTATCAATCTGGAGTTTATCATCCAGCCAGAGTTTATTATCAATCTGGAGTTTATCATCCAGCCAGAGTTTATTATCAATCTGGAGTTTATCATCCAGCCAGAGTTTATTATCAATCTGGAGTTTATCATCCAGCCAGAGTTTATTATCAATCTGGAGTTTATCATCCAGCCAGAGTTTATTATCAATCTGGAGTTTATCATCCAGCCAGAGTTTATTATCAATCTGGAGTTTATCATCCAGCCAGAGTTTATTATCAATCTGGAGTTTATCATCCAGCCAGAGTTTATTATCAATCTGGAGTTTATCATCCAGCCAGAGTTTATTATCAATCTGGAGTTTATCATCCAGCCAGAGTTTATTATCAATCTGGAGTTTATCATCCAGCCAGAGTTTATTATCAATCTGGAGTTTATCATCCAGCCAGAGTTTATTATCAATCTGGAGTTTATCATCCAGCCAGAGTTTATTATCAATCTGGAGTTTATCATCCAGCCAGAGTTTATTATCAATCTGGAGTTTATCATCCAGCCAGAGTTTATTATCAATCTGGAGTTTATCATCCAGCCAGAGTTTATTATCAATCTGGAGTTTATCATCCAGCCAGAGTTTATTATCAATCTGGAGTTTATCATCCAGCCAGAGTTTATTATCAATCTGGAGTTTATCATCCAGCCAGAGTTTATTATCAATCTGGAGTTTATCATCCAGCCAGAGTTTATTATCAATCTGGAGTTTATCATCCAGCCAGAGTTTATTATCAATCTGGAGTTTATCATCCAGCCAGAGTTTATTATCAATCTGGAGTTTATCATCCAGCCAGAGTTTATTATCAATCTGGAGTTTATCATCCAGCCAGAGTTTATTATCAATCTGGAGTTTATCATCCAGCCAGAGTTTATTATCAATCTGGAGTTTATCATCCAGCCAGAGTTTATTATCAATCTGGAGTTTATCATCCAGCCAGAGTTTATTATCAATCTGGAGTTTATCATCCAGCCAGAGTTTATTATCAATCTGGAGTTTATCATCCAGCCAGAGTTTATTATCAATCTGGAGTTTATCATCCAGCCAGAGTTTATTATCAATCTGGAGTTTATCATCCAGCCAGAGTTTATTATCAATCTGGAGTTTATCATCCAGCCAGAGTTTATTATCAATCTGGAGTTTATCATCCAGCCAGAGTTTATTATCAATCTGGAGTTTATCATCCAGCCAGAGTTTATTATCAATCTGGAGTTTATCATCCAGCCAGAGTTTATTATCAATCTGGAGTTTATCATCCAGCCAGAGTTTATTATCAATCTGGAGTTTATCATCCAGCCAGAGTTTATTATCAATCTGGAGTTTATCATCCAGCCAGAGTTTATTATCAATCTGGAGTTTATCATCCAGCCAGAGTTTATTATCAATCTGGAGTTTATCATCCAGCCAGAGTTTATTATCAATCTGGAGTTTATCATCCAGCCAGAGTTTATTATCAATCTGGAGTTTATCATCCAGCCAGAGTTTATTATCAATCTGGAGTTTATCATCCAGCCAGAGTTTATTATCAATCTGGAGTTTATCATCCAGCCAGAGTTTATTATCAATCTGGAGTTTATCATCCAGCCAGAGTTTATTATCAATCTGGAGTTTATCATCCAGCCAGAGTTTATTATCAATCTGGAGTTTATCATCCAGCCAGAGTTTATTATCAATCTGGAGTTTATCATCCAGCCAGAGTTTATTATCAATCTGGAGTTTATCATCCAGCCAGAGTTTATTATCAATCTGGAGTTTATCATCCAGCCAGAGTTTATTATCAATCTGGAGTTTATCATCCAGCCAGAGTTTATTATCAATCTGGAGTTTATCATCCAGCCAGAGTTTATTATCAATCTGGAGTTTATCATCCAGCCAGAGTTTATTATCAATCTGGAGTTTATCATCCAGCCAGAGTTTATTATCAATCTGGAGTTTATCATCCAGCCAGAGTTTATTATCAATCTGGAGTTTATCATCCAGCCAGAGTTTATTATCAATCTGGAGTTTATCATCCAGCCAGAGTTTATTATCAATCTGGAGTTTATCATCCAGCCAGAGTTTATTATCAATCTGGAGTTTATCATCCAGCCAGAGTTTATTATCAATCTGGAGTTTATCATCCAGCCAGAGTTTATTATCAATCTGGAGTTTATCATCCAGCCAGAGTTTATTATCAATCTGGAGTTTATCATCCAGCCAGAGTTTATTATCAATCTGGAGTTTATCATCCAGCCAGAGTTTATTATCAATCTGGAGTTTATCATCCAGCCAGAGTTTATTATCAATCTGGAGTTTATCATCCAGCCAGAGTTTATTATCAATCTGGAGTTTATCATCCAGCCAGAGTTTATTATCAATCTGGAGTTTATCATCCAGCCAGAGTTTATTATCAATCTGGAGTTTATCATCCAGCCAGAGTTTATTATCAATCTGGAGTTTATCATCCAGCCAGAGTTTATTATCAATCTGGAGTTTATCATCCAGCCAGAGTTTATTATCAATCTGGAGTTTATCATCCAGCCAGAGTTTATTATCAATCTGGAGTTTATCATCCAGCCAGAGTTTATTATCAATCTGGAGTTTATCATCCAGCCAGAGTTTATTATCAATCTGGAGTTTATCATCCAGCCAGAGTTTATTATCAATCTGGAGTTTATCATCCAGCCAGAGTTTATTATCAATCTGGAGTTTATCATCCAGCCAGAGTTTATTATCAATCTGGAGTTTATCATCCAGCCAGAGTTTATTATCAATCTGGAGTTTATCATCCAGCCAGAGTTTATTATCAATCTGGAGTTTATCATCCAGCCAGAGTTTATTATCAATCTGGAGTTTATCATCCAGCCAGAGTTTATTATCAATCTGGAGTTTATCATCCAGCCAGAGTTTATTATCAATCTGGAGTTTATCATCCAGCCAGAGTTTATTATCAATCTGGAGTTTATCATCCAGCCAGAGTTTATTATCAATCTGGAGTTTATCATCCAGCCAGAGTTTATTATCAATCTGGAGTTTATCATCCAGCCAGAGTTTATTATCAATCTGGAGTTTATCATCCAGCCAGAGTTTATTATCAATCTGGAGTTTATCATCCAGCCAGAGTTTATTATCAATCTGGAGTTTATCATCCAGCCAGAGTTTATTATCAATCTGGAGTTTATCATCCAGCCAGAGTTTATTATCAATCTGGAGTTTATCATCCAGCCAGAGTTTATTATCAATCTGGAGTTTATCATCCAGCCAGAGTTTATTATCAATCTGGAGTTTATCATCCAGCCAGAGTTTATTATCAATCTGGAGTTTATCATCCAGCCAGAGTTTATTATCAATCTGGAGTTTATCATCCAGCCAGAGTTTATTATCAATCTGGAGTTTATCATCCAGCCAGAGTTTATTATCAATCTGGAGTTTATCATCCAGCCAGAGTTTATTATCAATCTGGAGTTTATCATCCAGCCAGAGTTTATTATCAATCTGGAGTTTATCATCCAGCCAGAGTTTATTATCAATCTGGAGTTTATCATCCAGCCAGAGTTTATTATCAATCTGGAGTTTATCATCCAGCCAGAGTTTATTATCAATCTGGAGTTTATCATCCAGCCAGAGTTTATTATCAATCTGGAGTTTATCATCCAGCCAGAGTTTATTATCAATCTGGAGTTTATCATCCAGCCAGAGTTTATTATCAATCTGGAGTTTATCATCCAGCCAGAGTTTATTATCAATCTGGAGTTTATCATCCAGCCAGAGTTTATTATCAATCTGGAGTTTATCATCCAGCCAGAGTTTATTATCAATCTGGAGTTTATCATCCAGCCAGAGTTTATTATCAATCTGGAGTTTATCATCCAGCCAGAGTTTATTATCAATCTGGAGTTTATCATCCAGCCAGAGTTTATTATCAATCTGGAGTTTATCATCCAGCCAGAGTTTATTATCAATCTGGAGTTTATCATCCAGCCAGAGTTTATTATCAATCTGGAGTTTATCATCCAGCCAGAGTTTATTATCAATCTGGAGTTTATCATCCAGCCAGAGTTTATTATCAATCTGGAGTTTATCATCCAGCCAGAGTTTATTATCAATCTGGAGTTTATCATCCAGCCAGAGTTTATTATCAATCTGGAGTTTATCATCCAGCCAGAGTTTATTATCAATCTGGAGTTTATCATCCAGCCAGAGTTTATTATCAATCTGGAGTTTATCATCCAGCCAGAGTTTATTATCAATCTGGAGTTTATCATCCAGCCAGAGTTTATTATCAATCTGGAGTTTATCATCCAGCCAGAGTTTATTATCAATCTGGAGTTTATCATCCAGCCAGAGTTTATTATCAATCTGGAGTTTATCATCCAGCCAGAGTTTATTATCAATCTGGAGTTTATCATCCAGCCAGAGTTTATTATCAATCTGGAGTTTATCATCCAGCCAGAGTTTATTATCAATCTGGAGTTTATCATCCAGCCAGAGTTTATTATCAATCTGGAGTTTATCATCCAGCCAGAGTTTATTATCAATCTGGAGTTTATCATCCAGCCAGAGTTTATTATCAATCTGGAGTTTATCATCCAGCCAGAGTTTATTATCAATCTGGAGTTTATCATCCAGCCAGAGTTTATTATCAATCTGGAGTTTATCATCCAGCCAGAGTTTATTATCAATCTGGAGTTTATCATCCAGCCAGAGTTTATTATCAATCTGGAGTTTATCATCCAGCCAGAGTTTATTATCAATCTGGAGTTTATCATCCAGCCAGAGTTTATTATCAATCTGGAGTTTATCATCCAGCCAGAGTTTATTATCAATCTGGAGTTTATCATCCAGCCAGAGTTTATTATCAATCTGGAGTTTATCATCCAGCCAGAGTTTATTATCAATCTGGAGTTTATCATCCAGCCAGAGTTTATTATCAATCTGGAGTTTATCATCCAGCCAGAGTTTATTATCAATCTGGAGTTTATCATCCAGCCAGAGTTTATTATCAATCTGGAGTTTATCATCCAGCCAGAGTTTATTATCAATCTGGAGTTTATCATCCAGCCAGAGTTTATTATCAATCTGGAGTTTATCATCCAGCCAGAGTTTATTATCAATCTGGAGTTTATCATCCAGCCAGAGTTTATTATCAATCTGGAGTTTATCATCCAGCCAGAGTTTATTATCAATCTGGAGTTTATCATCCAGCCAGAGTTTATTATCAATCTGGAGTTTATCATCCAGCCAGAGTTTATTATCAATCTGGAGTTTATCATCCAGCCAGAGTTTATTATCAATCTGGAGTTTATCATCCAGCCAGAGTTTATTATCAATCTGGAGTTTATCATCCAGCCAGAGTTTATTATCAATCTGGAGTTTATCATCCAGCCAGAGTTTATTATCAATCTGGAGTTTATCATCCAGCCAGAGTTTATTATCAATCTGGAGTTTATCATCCAGCCAGAGTTTATTATCAATCTGGAGTTTATCATCCAGCCAGAGTTTATTATCAATCTGGAGTTTATCATCCAGCCAGAGTTTATTATCAATCTGGAGTTTATCATCCAGCCAGAGTTTATTATCAATCTGGAGTTTATCATCCAGCCAGAGTTTATTATCAATCTGGAGTTTATCATCCAGCCAGAGTTTATTATCAATCTGGAGTTTATCATCCAGCCAGAGTTTATTATCAATCTGGAGTTTATCATCCAGCCAGAGTTTATTATCAATCTGGAGTTTATCATCCAGCCAGAGTTTATTATCAATCTGGAGTTTATCATCCAGCCAGAGTTTATTATCAATCTGGAGTTTATCATCCAGCCAGAGTTTATTATCAATCTGGAGTTTATCATCCAGCCAGAGTTTATTATCAATCTGGAGTTTATCATCCAGCCAGAGTTTATTATCAATCTGGAGTTTATCATCCAGCCAGAGTTTATTATCAATCTGGAGTTTATCATCCAGCCAGAGTTTATTATCAATCTGGAGTTTATCATCCAGCCAGAGTTTATTATCAATCTGGAGTTTATCATCCAGCCAGAGTTTATTATCAATCTGGAGTTTATCATCCAGCCAGAGTTTATTATCAATCTGGAGTTTATCATCCAGCCAGAGTTTATTATCAATCTGGAGTTTATCATCCAGCCAGAGTTTATTATCAATCTGGAGTTTATCATCCAGCCAGAGTTTATTATCAATCTGGAGTTTATCATCCAGCCAGAGTTTATTATCAATCTGGAGTTTATCATCCAGCCAGAGTTTATTATCAATCTGGAGTTTATCATCCAGCCAGAGTTTATTATCAATCTGGAGTTTATCATCCAGCCAGAGTTTATTATCAATCTGGAGTTTATCATCCAGCCAGAGTTTATTATCAATCTGGAGTTTATCATCCAGCCAGAGTTTATTATCAATCTGGAGTTTATCATCCAGCCAGAGTTTATTATCAATCTGGAGTTTATCATCCAGCCAGAGTTTATTATCAATCTGGAGTTTATCATCCAGCCAGAGTTTATTATCAATCTGGAGTTTATCATCCAGCCAGAGTTTATTATCAATCTGGAGTTTATCATCCAGCCAGAGTTTATTATCAATCTGGAGTTTATCATCCAGCCAGAGTTTATTATCAATCTGGAGTTTATCATCCAGCCAGAGTTTATTATCAATCTGGAGTTTATCATCCAGCCAGAGTTTATTATCAATCTGGAGTTTATCATCCAGCCAGAGTTTATTATCAATCTGGAGTTTATCATCCAGCCAGAGTTTATTATCAATCTGGAGTTTATCATCCAGCCAGAGTTTATTATCAATCTGGAGTTTATCATCCAGCCAGAGTTTATTATCAATCTGGAGTTTATCATCCAGCCAGAGTTTATTATCAATCTGGAGTTTATCATCCAGCCAGAGTTTATTATCAATCTGGAGTTTATCATCCAGCCAGAGTTTATTATCAATCTGGAGTTTATCATCCAGCCAGAGTTTATTATCAATCTGGAGTTTATCATCCAGCCAGAGTTTATTATCAATCTGGAGTTTATCATCCAGCCAGAGTTTATTATCAATCTGGAGTTTATCATCCAGCCAGAGTTTATTATCAATCTGGAGTTTATCATCCAGCCAGAGTTTATTATCAATCTGGAGTTTATCATCCAGCCAGAGTTTATTATCAATCTGGAGTTTATCATCCAGCCAGAGTTTATTATCAATCTGGAGTTTATCATCCAGCCAGAGTTTATTATCAATCTGGAGTTTATCATCCAGCCAGAGTTTATTATCAATCTGGAGTTTATCATCCAGCCAGAGTTTATTATCAATCTGGAGTTTATCATCCAGCCAGAGTTTATTATCAATCTGGAGTTTATCATCCAGCCAGAGTTTATTATCAATCTGGAGTTTATCATCCAGCCAGAGTTTATTATCAATCTGGAGTTTATCATCCAGCCAGAGTTTATTATCAATCTGGAGTTTATCATCCAGCCAGAGTTTATTATCAATCTGGAGTTTATCATCCAGCCAGAGTTTATTATCAATCTGGAGTTTATCATCCAGCCAGAGTTTATTATCAATCTGGAGTTTATCATCCAGCCAGAGTTTATTATCAATCTGGAGTTTATCATCCAGCCAGAGTTTATTATCAATCTGGAGTTTATCATCCAGCCAGAGTTTATTATCAATCTGGAGTTTATCATCCAGCCAGAGTTTATTATCAATCTGGAGTTTATCATCCAGCCAGAGTTTATTATCAATCTGGAGTTTATCATCCAGCCAGAGTTTATTATCAATCTGGAGTTTATCATCCAGCCAGAGTTTATTATCAATCTGGAGTTTATCATCCAGCCAGAGTTTATTATCAATCTGGAGTTTATCATCCAGCCAGAGTTTATTATCAATCTGGAGTTTATCATCCAGCCAGAGTTTATTATCAATCTGGAGTTTATCATCCAGCCAGAGTTTATTATCAATCTGGAGTTTATCATCCAGCCAGAGTTTATTATCAATCTGGAGTTTATCATCCAGCCAGAGTTTATTATCAATCTGGAGTTTATCATCCAGCCAGAGTTTATTATCAATCTGGAGTTTATCATCCAGCCAGAGTTTATTATCAATCTGGAGTTTATCATCCAGCCAGAGTTTATTATCAATCTGGAGTTTATCATCCAGCCAGAGTTTATTATCAATCTGGAGTTTATCATCCAGCCAGAGTTTATTATCAATCTGGAGTTTATCATCCAGCCAGAGTTTATTATCAATCTGGAGTTTATCATCCAGCCAGAGTTTATTATCAATCTGGAGTTTATCATCCAGCCAGAGTTTATTATCAATCTGGAGTTTATCATCCAGCCAGAGTTTATTATCAATCTGGAGTTTATCATCCAGCCAGAGTTTATTATCAATCTGGAGTTTATCATCCAGCCAGAGTTTATTATCAATCTGGAGTTTATCATCCAGCCAGAGTTTATTATCAATCTGGAGTTTATCATCCAGCCAGAGTTTATTATCAATCTGGAGTTTATCATCCAGCCAGAGTTTATTATCAATCTGGAGTTTATCATCCAGCCAGAGTTTATTATCAATCTGGAGTTTATCATCCAGCCAGAGTTTATTATCAATCTGGAGTTTATCATCCAGCCAGAGTTTATTATCAATCTGGAGTTTATCATCCAGCCAGAGTTTATTATCAATCTGGAGTTTATCATCCAGCCAGAGTTTATTATCAATCTGGAGTTTATCATCCAGCCAGAGTTTATTATCAATCTGGAGTTTATCATCCAGCCAGAGTTTATTATCAATCTGGAGTTTATCATCCAGCCAGAGTTTATTATCAATCTGGAGTTTATCATCCAGCCAGAGTTTATTATCAATCTGGAGTTTATCATCCAGCCAGAGTTTATTATCAATCTGGAGTTTATCATCCAGCCAGAGTTTATTATCAATCTGGAGTTTATCATCCAGCCAGAGTTTATTATCAATCTGGAGTTTATCATCCAGCCAGAGTTTATTATCAATCTGGAGTTTATCATCCAGCCAGAGTTTATTATCAATCTGGAGTTTATCATCCAGCCAGAGTTTATTATCAATCTGGAGTTTATCATCCAGCCAGAGTTTATTATCAATCTGGAGTTTATCATCCAGCCAGAGTTTATTATCAATCTGGAGTTTATCATCCAGCCAGAGTTTATTATCAATCTGGAGTTTATCATCCAGCCAGAGTTTATTATCAATCTGGAGTTTATCATCCAGCCAGAGTTTATTATCAATCTGGAGTTTATCATCCAGCCAGAGTTTATTATCAATCTGGAGTTTATCATCCAGCCAGAGTTTATTATCAATCTGGAGTTTATCATCCAGCCAGAGTTTATTATCAATCTGGAGTTTATCATCCAGCCAGAGTTTATTATCAATCTGGAGTTTATCATCCAGCCAGAGTTTATTATCAATCTGGAGTTTATCATCCAGCCAGAGTTTATTATCAATCTGGAGTTTATCATCCAGCCAGAGTTTATTATCAATCTGGAGTTTATCATCCAGCCAGAGTTTATTATCAATCTGGAGTTTATCATCCAGCCAGAGTTTATTATCAATCTGGAGTTTATCATCCAGCCAGAGTTTATTATCAATCTGGAGTTTATCATCCAGCCAGAGTTTATTATCAATCTGGAGTTTATCATCCAGCCAGAGTTTATTATCAATCTGGAGTTTATCATCCAGCCAGAGTTTATTATCAATCTGGAGTTTATCATCCAGCCAGAGTTTATTATCAATCTGGAGTTTATCATCCAGCCAGAGTTTATTATCAATCTGGAGTTTATCATCCAGCCAGAGTTTATTATCAATCTGGAGTTTATCATCCAGCCAGAGTTTATTATCAATCTGGAGTTTATCATCCAGCCAGAGTTTATTATCAATCTGGAGTTTATCATCCAGCCAGAGTTTATTATCAATCTGGAGTTTATCATCCAGCCAGAGTTTATTATCAATCTGGAGTTTATCATCCAGCCAGAGTTTATTATCAATCTGGAGTTTATCATCCAGCCAGAGTTTATTATCAATCTGGAGTTTATCATCCAGCCAGAGTTTATTATCAATCTGGAGTTTATCATCCAGCCAGAGTTTATTATCAATCTGGAGTTTATCATCCAGCCAGAGTTTATTATCAATCTGGAGTTTATCATCCAGCCAGAGTTTATTATCAATCTGGAGTTTATCATCCAGCCAGAGTTTATTATCAATCTGGAGTTTATCATCCAGCCAGAGTTTATTATCAATCTGGAGTTTATCATCCAGCCAGAGTTTATTATCAATCTGGAGTTTATCATCCAGCCAGAGTTTATTATCAATCTGGAGTTTATCATCCAGCCAGAGTTTATTATCAATCTGGAGTTTATCATCCAGCCAGAGTTTATTATCAATCTGGAGTTTATCATCCAGCCAGAGTTTATTATCAATCTGGAGTTTATCATCCAGCCAGAGTTTATTATCAATCTGGAGTTTATCATCCAGCCAGAGTTTATTATCAATCTGGAGTTTATCATCCAGCCAGAGTTTATTATCAATCTGGAGTTTATCATCCAGCCAGAGTTTATTATCAATCTGGAGTTTATCATCCAGCCAGAGTTTATTATCAATCTGGAGTTTATCATCCAGCCAGAGTTTATTATCAATCTGGAGTTTATCATCCAGCCAGAGTTTATTATCAATCTGGAGTTTATCATCCAGCCAGAGTTTATTATCAATCTGGAGTTTATCATCCAGCCAGAGTTTATTATCAATCTGGAGTTTATCATCCAGCCAGAGTTTATTATCAATCTGGAGTTTATCATCCAGCCAGAGTTTATTATCAATCTGGAGTTTATCATCCAGCCAGAGTTTATTATCAATCTGGAGTTTATCATCCAGCCAGAGTTTATTATCAATCTGGAGTTTATCATCCAGCCAGAGTTTATTATCAATCTGGAGTTTATCATCCAGCCAGAGTTTATTATCAATCTGGAGTTTATCATCCAGCCAGAGTTTATTATCAATCTGGAGTTTATCATCCAGCCAGAGTTTATTATCAATCTGGAGTTTATCATCCAGCCAGAGTTTATTATCAATCTGGAGTTTATCATCCAGCCAGAGTTTATTATCAATCTGGAGTTTATCATCCAGCCAGAGTTTATTATCAATCTGGAGTTTATCATCCAGCCAGAGTTTATTATCAATCTGGAGTTTATCATCCAGCCAGAGTTTATTATCAATCTGGAGTTTATCATCCAGCCAGAGTTTATTATCAATCTGGAGTTTATCATCCAGCCAGAGTTTATTATCAATCTGGAGTTTATCATCCAGCCAGAGTTTATTATCAATCTGGAGTTTATCATCCAGCCAGAGTTTATTATCAATCTGGAGTTTATCATCCAGCCAGAGTTTATTATCAATCTGGAGTTTATCATCCAGCCAGAGTTTATTATCAATCTGGAGTTTATCATCCAGCCAGAGTTTATTATCAATCTGGAGTTTATCATCCAGCCAGAGTTTATTATCAATCTGGAGTTTATCATCCAGCCAGAGTTTATTATCAATCTGGAGTTTATCATCCAGCCAGAGTTTATTATCAATCTGGAGTTTATCATCCAGCCAGAGTTTATTATCAATCTGGAGTTTATCATCCAGCCAGAGTTTATTATCAATCTGGAGTTTATCATCCAGCCAGAGTTTATTATCAATCTGGAGTTTATCATCCAGCCAGAGTTTATTATCAATCTGGAGTTTATCATCCAGCCAGAGTTTATTATCAATCTGGAGTTTATCATCCAGCCAGAGTTTATTATCAATCTGGAGTTTATCATCCAGCCAGAGTTTATTATCAATCTGGAGTTTATCATCCAGCCAGAGTTTATTATCAATCTGGAGTTTATCATCCAGCCAGAGTTTATTATCAATCTGGAGTTTATCATCCAGCCAGAGTTTATTATCAATCTGGAGTTTATCATCCAGCCAGAGTTTATTATCAATCTGGAGTTTATCATCCAGCCAGAGTTTATTATCAATCTGGAGTTTATCATCCAGCCAGAGTTTATTATCAATCTGGAGTTTATCATCCAGCCAGAGTTTATTATCAATCTGGAGTTTATCATCCAGCCAGAGTTTATTATCAATCTGGAGTTTATCATCCAGCCAGAGTTTATTATCAATCTGGAGTTTATCATCCAGCCAGAGTTTATTATCAATCTGGAGTTTATCATCCAGCCAGAGTTTATTATCAATCTGGAGTTTATCATCCAGCCAGAGTTTATTATCAATCTGGAGTTTATCATCCAGCCAGAGTTTATTATCAATCTGGAGTTTATCATCCAGCCAGAGTTTATTATCAATCTGGAGTTTATCATCCAGCCAGAGTTTATTATCAATCTGGAGTTTATCATCCAGCCAGAGTTTATTATCAATCTGGAGTTTATCATCCAGCCAGAGTTTATTATCAATCTGGAGTTTATCATCCAGCCAGAGTTTATTATCAATCTGGAGTTTATCATCCAGCCAGAGTTTATTATCAATCTGGAGTTTATCATCCAGCCAGAGTTTATTATCAATCTGGAGTTTATCATCCAGCCAGAGTTTATTATCAATCTGGAGTTTATCATCCAGCCAGAGTTTATTATCAATCTGGAGTTTATCATCCAGCCAGAGTTTATTATCAATCTGGAGTTTATCATCCAGCCAGAGTTTATTATCAATCTGGAGTTTATCATCCAGCCAGAGTTTATTATCAATCTGGAGTTTATCATCCAGCCAGAGTTTATTATCAATCTGGAGTTTATCATCCAGCCAGAGTTTATTATCAATCTGGAGTTTATCATCCAGCCAGAGTTTATTATCAATCTGGAGTTTATCATCCAGCCAGAGTTTATTATCAATCTGGAGTTTATCATCCAGCCAGAGTTTATTATCAATCTGGAGTTTATCATCCAGCCAGAGTTTATTATCAATCTGGAGTTTATCATCCAGCCAGAGTTTATTATCAATCTGGAGTTTATCATCCAGCCAGAGTTTATTATCAATCTGGAGTTTATCATCCAGCCAGAGTTTATTATCAATCTGGAGTTTATCATCCAGCCAGAGTTTATTATCAATCTGGAGTTTATCATCCAGCCAGAGTTTATTATCAATCTGGAGTTTATCATCCAGCCAGAGTTTATTATCAATCTGGAGTTTATCATCCAGCCAGAGTTTATTATCAATCTGGAGTTTATCATCCAGCCAGAGTTTATTATCAATCTGGAGTTTATCATCCAGCCAGAGTTTATTATCAATCTGGAGTTTATCATCCAGCCAGAGTTTATTATCAATCTGGAGTTTATCATCCAGCCAGAGTTTATTATCAATCTGGAGTTTATCATCCAGCCAGAGTTTATTATCAATCTGGAGTTTATCATCCAGCCAGAGTTTATTATCAATCTGGAGTTTATCATCCAGCCAGAGTTTATTATCAATCTGGAGTTTATCATCCAGCCAGAGTTTATTATCAATCTGGAGTTTATCATCCAGCCAGAGTTTATTATCAATCTGGAGTTTATCATCCAGCCAGAGTTTATTATCAATCTGGAGTTTATCATCCAGCCAGAGTTTATTATCAATCTGGAGTTTATCATCCAGCCAGAGTTTATTATCAATCTGGAGTTTATCATCCAGCCAGAGTTTATTATCAATCTGGAGTTTATCATCCAGCCAGAGTTTATTATCAATCTGGAGTTTATCATCCAGCCAGAGTTTATTATCAATCTGGAGTTTATCATCCAGCCAGAGTTTATTATCAATCTGGAGTTTATCATCCAGCCAGAGTTTATTATCAATCTGGAGTTTATCATCCAGCCAGAGTTTATTATCAATCTGGAGTTTATCATCCAGCCAGAGTTTATTATCAATCTGGAGTTTATCATCCAGCCAGAGTTTATTATCAATCTGGAGTTTATCATCCAGCCAGAGTTTATTATCAATCTGGAGTTTATCATCCAGCCAGAGTTTATTATCAATCTGGAGTTTATCATCCAGCCAGAGTTTATTATCAATCTGGAGTTTATCATCCAGCCAGAGTTTATTATCAATCTGGAGTTTATCATCCAGCCAGAGTTTATTATCAATCTGGAGTTTATCATCCAGCCAGAGTTTATTATCAATCTGGAGTTTATCATCCAGCCAGAGTTTATTATCAATCTGGAGTTTATCATCCAGCCAGAGTTTATTATCAATCTGGAGTTTATCATCCAGCCAGAGTTTATTATCAATCTGGAGTTTATCATCCAGCCAGAGTTTATTATCAATCTGGAGTTTATCATCCAGCCAGAGTTTATTATCAATCTGGAGTTTATCATCCAGCCAGAGTTTATTATCAATCTGGAGTTTATCATCCAGCCAGAGTTTATTATCAATCTGGAGTTTATCATCCAGCCAGAGTTTATTATCAATCTGGAGTTTATCATCCAGCCAGAGTTTATTATCAATCTGGAGTTTATCATCCAGCCAGAGTTTATTATCAATCTGGAGTTTATCATCCAGCCAGAGTTTATTATCAATCTGGAGTTTATCATCCAGCCAGAGTTTATTATCAATCTGGAGTTTATCATCCAGCCAGAGTTTATTATCAATCTGGAGTTTATCATCCAGCCAGAGTTTATTATCAATCTGGAGTTTATCATCCAGCCAGAGTTTATTATCAATCTGGAGTTTATCATCCAGCCAGAGTTTATTATCAATCTGGAGTTTATCATCCAGCCAGAGTTTATTATCAATCTGGAGTTTATCATCCAGCCAGAGTTTATTATCAATCTGGAGTTTATCATCCAGCCAGAGTTTATTATCAATCTGGAGTTTATCATCCAGCCAGAGTTTATTATCAATCTGGAGTTTATCATCCAGCCAGAGTTTATTATCAATCTGGAGTTTATCATCCAGCCAGAGTTTATTATCAATCTGGAGTTTATCATCCAGCCAGAGTTTATTATCAATCTGGAGTTTATCATCCAGCCAGAGTTTATTATCAATCTGGAGTTTATCATCCAGCCAGAGTTTATTATCAATCTGGAGTTTATCATCCAGCCAGAGTTTATTATCAATCTGGAGTTTATCATCCAGCCAGAGTTTATTATCAATCTGGAGTTTATCATCCAGCCAGAGTTTATTATCAATCTGGAGTTTATCATCCAGCCAGAGTTTATTATCAATCTGGAGTTTATCATCCAGCCAGAGTTTATTATCAATCTGGAGTTTATCATCCAGCCAGAGTTTATTATCAATCTGGAGTTTATCATCCAGCCAGAGTTTATTATCAATCTGGAGTTTATCATCCAGCCAGAGTTTATTATCAATCTGGAGTTTATCATCCAGCCAGAGTTTATTATCAATCTGGAGTTTATCATCCAGCCAGAGTTTATTATCAATCTGGAGTTTATCATCCAGCCAGAGTTTATTATCAATCTGGAGTTTATCATCCAGCCAGAGTTTATTATCAATCTGGAGTTTATCATCCAGCCAGAGTTTATTATCAATCTGGAGTTTATCATCCAGCCAGAGTTTATTATCAATCTGGAGTTTATCATCCAGCCAGAGTTTATTATCAATCTGGAGTTTATCATCCAGCCAGAGTTTATTATCAATCTGGAGTTTATCATCCAGCCAGAGTTTATTATCAATCTGGAGTTTATCATCCAGCCAGAGTTTATTATCAATCTGGAGTTTATCATCCAGCCAGAGTTTATTATCAATCTGGAGTTTATCATCCAGCCAGAGTTTATTATCAATCTGGAGTTTATCATCCAGCCAGAGTTTATTATCAATCTGGAGTTTATCATCCAGCCAGAGTTTATTATCAATCTGGAGTTTATCATCCAGCCAGAGTTTATTATCAATCTGGAGTTTATCATCCAGCCAGAGTTTATTATCAATCTGGAGTTTATCATCCAGCCAGAGTTTATTATCAATCTGGAGTTTATCATCCAGCCAGAGTTTATTATCAATCTGGAGTTTATCATCCAGCCAGAGTTTATTATCAATCTGGAGTTTATCATCCAGCCAGAGTTTATTATCAATCTGGAGTTTATCATCCAGCCAGAGTTTATTATCAATCTGGAGTTTATCATCCAGCCAGAGTTTATTATCAATCTGGAGTTTATCATCCAGCCAGAGTTTATTATCAATCTGGAGTTTATCATCCAGCCAGAGTTTATTATCAATCTGGAGTTTATCATCCAGCCAGAGTTTATTATCAATCTGGAGTTTATCATCCAGCCAGAGTTTATTATCAATCTGGAGTTTATCATCCAGCCAGAGTTTATTATCAATCTGGAGTTTATCATCCAGCCAGAGTTTATTATCAATCTGGAGTTTATCATCCAGCCAGAGTTTATTATCAATCTGGAGTTTATCATCCAGCCAGAGTTTATTATCAATCTGGAGTTTATCATCCAGCCAGAGTTTATTATCAATCTGGAGTTTATCATCCAGCCAGAGTTTATTATCAATCTGGAGTTTATCATCCAGCCAGAGTTTATTATCAATCTGGAGTTTATCATCCAGCCAGAGTTTATTATCAATCTGGAGTTTATCATCCAGCCAGAGTTTATTATCAATCTGGAGTTTATCATCCAGCCAGAGTTTATTATCAATCTGGAGTTTATCATCCAGCCAGAGTTTATTATCAATCTGGAGTTTATCATCCAGCCAGAGTTTATTATCAATCTGGAGTTTATCATCCAGCCAGAGTTTATTATCAATCTGGAGTTTATCATCCAGCCAGAGTTTATTATCAATCTGGAGTTTATCATCCAGCCAGAGTTTATTATCAATCTGGAGTTTATCATCCAGCCAGAGTTTATTATCAATCTGGAGTTTATCATCCAGCCAGAGTTTATTATCAATCTGGAGTTTATCATCCAGCCAGAGTTTATTATCAATCTGGAGTTTATCATCCAGCCAGAGTTTATTATCAATCTGGAGTTTATCATCCAGCCAGAGTTTATTATCAATCTGGAGTTTATCATCCAGCCAGAGTTTATTATCAATCTGGAGTTTATCATCCAGCCAGAGTTTATTATCAATCTGGAGTTTATCATCCAGCCAGAGTTTATTATCAATCTGGAGTTTATCATCCAGCCAGAGTTTATTATCAATCTGGAGTTTATCATCCAGCCAGAGTTTATTATCAATCTGGAGTTTATCATCCAGCCAGAGTTTATTATCAATCTGGAGTTTATCATCCAGCCAGAGTTTATTATCAATCTGGAGTTTATCATCCAGCCAGAGTTTATTATCAATCTGGAGTTTATCATCCAGCCAGAGTTTATTATCAATCTGGAGTTTATCATCCAGCCAGAGTTTATTATCAATCTGGAGTTTATCATCCAGCCAGAGTTTATTATCAATCTGGAGTTTATCATCCAGCCAGAGTTTATTATCAATCTGGAGTTTATCATCCAGCCAGAGTTTATTATCAATCTGGAGTTTATCATCCAGCCAGAGTTTATTATCAATCTGGAGTTTATCATCCAGCCAGAGTTTATTATCAATCTGGAGTTTATCATCCAGCCAGAGTTTATTATCAATCTGGAGTTTATCATCCAGCCAGAGTTTATTATCAATCTGGAGTTTATCATCCAGCCAGAGTTTATTATCAATCTGGAGTTTATCATCCAGCCAGAGTTTATTATCAATCTGGAGTTTATCATCCAGCCAGAGTTTATTATCAATCTGGAGTTTATCATCCAGCCAGAGTTTATTATCAATCTGGAGTTTATCATCCAGCCAGAGTTTATTATCAATCTGGAGTTTATCATCCAGCCAGAGTTTATTATCAATCTGGAGTTTATCATCCAGCCAGAGTTTATTATCAATCTGGAGTTTATCATCCAGCCAGAGTTTATTATCAATCTGGAGTTTATCATCCAGCCAGAGTTTATTATCAATCTGGAGTTTATCATCCAGCCAGAGTTTATTATCAATCTGGAGTTTATCATCCAGCCAGAGTTTATTATCAATCTGGAGTTTATCATCCAGCCAGAGTTTATTATCAATCTGGAGTTTATCATCCAGCCAGAGTTTATTATCAATCTGGAGTTTATCATCCAGCCAGAGTTTATTATCAATCTGGAGTTTATCATCCAGCCAGAGTTTATTATCAATCTGGAGTTTATCATCCAGCCAGAGTTTATTATCAATCTGGAGTTTATCATCCAGCCAGAGTTTATTATCAATCTGGAGTTTATCATCCAGCCAGAGTTTATTATCAATCTGGAGTTTATCATCCAGCCAGAGTTTATTATCAATCTGGAGTTTATCATCCAGCCAGAGTTTATTATCAATCTGGAGTTTATCATCCAGCCAGAGTTTATTATCAATCTGGAGTTTATCATCCAGCCAGAGTTTATTATCAATCTGGAGTTTATCATCCAGCCAGAGTTTATTATCAATCTGGAGTTTATCATCCAGCCAGAGTTTATTATCAATCTGGAGTTTATCATCCAGCCAGAGTTTATTATCAATCTGGAGTTTATCATCCAGCCAGAGTTTATTATCAATCTGGAGTTTATCATCCAGCCAGAGTTTATTATCAATCTGGAGTTTATCATCCAGCCAGAGTTTATTATCAATCTGGAGTTTATCATCCAGCCAGAGTTTATTATCAATCTGGAGTTTATCATCCAGCCAGAGTTTATTATCAATCTGGAGTTTATCATCCAGCCAGAGTTTATTATCAATCTGGAGTTTATCATCCAGCCAGAGTTTATTATCAATCTGGAGTTTATCATCCAGCCAGAGTTTATTATCAATCTGGAGTTTATCATCCAGCCAGAGTTTATTATCAATCTGGAGTTTATCATCCAGCCAGAGTTTATTATCAATCTGGAGTTTATCATCCAGCCAGAGTTTATTATCAATCTGGAGTTTATCATCCAGCCAGAGTTTATTATCAATCTGGAGTTTATCATCCAGCCAGAGTTTATTATCAATCTGGAGTTTATCATCCAGCCAGAGTTTATTATCAATCTGGAGTTTATCATCCAGCCAGAGTTTATTATCAATCTGGAGTTTATCATCCAGCCAGAGTTTATTATCAATCTGGAGTTTATCATCCAGCCAGAGTTTATTATCAATCTGGAGTTTATCATCCAGCCAGAGTTTATTATCAATCTGGAGTTTATCATCCAGCCAGAGTTTATTATCAATCTGGAGTTTATCATCCAGCCAGAGTTTATTATCAATCTGGAGTTTATCATCCAGCCAGAGTTTATTATCAATCTGGAGTTTATCATCCAGCCAGAGTTTATTATCAATCTGGAGTTTATCATCCAGCCAGAGTTTATTATCAATCTGGAGTTTATCATCCAGCCAGAGTTTATTATCAATCTGGAGTTTATCATCCAGCCAGAGTTTATTATCAATCTGGAGTTTATCATCCAGCCAGAGTTTATTATCAATCTGGAGTTTATCATCCAGCCAGAGTTTATTATCAATCTGGAGTTTATCATCCAGCCAGAGTTTATTATCAATCTGGAGTTTATCATCCAGCCAGAGTTTATTATCAATCTGGAGTTTATCATCCAGCCAGAGTTTATTATCAATCTGGAGTTTATCATCCAGCCAGAGTTTATTATCAATCTGGAGTTTATCATCCAGCCAGAGTTTATTATCAATCTGGAGTTTATCATCCAGCCAGAGTTTATTATCAATCTGGAGTTTATCATCCAGCCAGAGTTTATTATCAATCTGGAGTTTATCATCCAGCCAGAGTTTATTATCAATCTGGAGTTTATCATCCAGCCAGAGTTTATTATCAATCTGGAGTTTATCATCCAGCCAGAGTTTATTATCAATCTGGAGTTTATCATCCAGCCAGAGTTTATTATCAATCTGGAGTTTATCATCCAGCCAGAGTTTATTATCAATCTGGAGTTTATCATCCAGCCAGAGTTTATTATCAATCTGGAGTTTATCATCCAGCCAGAGTTTATTATCAATCTGGAGTTTATCATCCAGCCAGAGTTTATTATCAATCTGGAGTTTATCATCCAGCCAGAGTTTATTATCAATCTGGAGTTTATCATCCAGCCAGAGTTTATTATCAATCTGGAGTTTATCATCCAGCCAGAGTTTATTATCAATCTGGAGTTTATCATCCAGCCAGAGTTTATTATCAATCTGGAGTTTATCATCCAGCCAGAGTTTATTATCAATCTGGAGTTTATCATCCAGCCAGAGTTTATTATCAATCTGGAGTTTATCATCCAGCCAGAGTTTATTATCAATCTGGAGTTTATCATCCAGCCAGAGTTTATTATCAATCTGGAGTTTATCATCCAGCCAGAGTTTATTATCAATCTGGAGTTTATCATCCAGCCAGAGTTTATTATCAATCTGGAGTTTATCATCCAGCCAGAGTTTATTATCAATCTGGAGTTTATCATCCAGCCAGAGTTTATTATCAATCTGGAGTTTATCATCCAGCCAGAGTTTATTATCAATCTGGAGTTTATCATCCAGCCAGAGTTTATTATCAATCTGGAGTTTATCATCCAGCCAGAGTTTATTATCAATCTGGAGTTTATCATCCAGCCAGAGTTTATTATCAATCTGGAGTTTATCATCCAGCCAGAGTTTATTATCAATCTGGAGTTTATCATCCAGCCAGAGTTTATTATCAATCTGGAGTTTATCATCCAGCCAGAGTTTATTATCAATCTGGAGTTTATCATCCAGCCAGAGTTTATTATCAATCTGGAGTTTATCATCCAGCCAGAGTTTATTATCAATCTGGAGTTTATCATCCAGCCAGAGTTTATTATCAATCTGGAGTTTATCATCCAGCCAGAGTTTATTATCAATCTGGAGTTTATCATCCAGCCAGAGTTTATTATCAATCTGGAGTTTATCATCCAGCCAGAGTTTATTATCAATCTGGAGTTTATCATCCAGCCAGAGTTTATTATCAATCTGGAGTTTATCATCCAGCCAGAGTTTATTATCAATCTGGAGTTTATCATCCAGCCAGAGTTTATTATCAATCTGGAGTTTATCATCCAGCCAGAGTTTATTATCAATCTGGAGTTTATCATCCAGCCAGAGTTTATTATCAATCTGGAGTTTATCATCCAGCCAGAGTTTATTATCAATCTGGAGTTTATCATCCAGCCAGAGTTTATTATCAATCTGGAGTTTATCATCCAGCCAGAGTTTATTATCAATCTGGAGTTTATCATCCAGCCAGAGTTTATTATCAATCTGGAGTTTATCATCCAGCCAGAGTTTATTATCAATCTGGAGTTTATCATCCAGCCAGAGTTTATTATCAATCTGGAGTTTATCATCCAGCCAGAGTTTATTATCAATCTGGAGTTTATCATCCAGCCAGAGTTTATTATCAATCTGGAGTTTATCATCCAGCCAGAGTTTATTATCAATCTGGAGTTTATCATCCAGCCAGAGTTTATTATCAATCTGGAGTTTATCATCCAGCCAGAGTTTATTATCAATCTGGAGTTTATCATCCAGCCAGAGTTTATTATCAATCTGGAGTTTATCATCCAGCCAGAGTTTATTATCAATCTGGAGTTTATCATCCAGCCAGAGTTTATTATCAATCTGGAGTTTATCATCCAGCCAGAGTTTATTATCAATCTGGAGTTTATCATCCAGCCAGAGTTTATTATCAATCTGGAGTTTATCATCCAGCCAGAGTTTATTATCAATCTGGAGTTTATCATCCAGCCAGAGTTTATTATCAATCTGGAGTTTATCATCCAGCCAGAGTTTATTATCAATCTGGAGTTTATCATCCAGCCAGAGTTTATTATCAATCTGGAGTTTATCATCCAGCCAGAGTTTATTATCAATCTGGAGTTTATCATCCAGCCAGAGTTTATTATCAATCTGGAGTTTATCATCCAGCCAGAGTTTATTATCAATCTGGAGTTTATCATCCAGCCAGAGTTTATTATCAATCTGGAGTTTATCATCCAGCCAGAGTTTATTATCAATCTGGAGTTTATCATCCAGCCAGAGTTTATTATCAATCTGGAGTTTATCATCCAGCCAGAGTTTATTATCAATCTGGAGTTTATCATCCAGCCAGAGTTTATTATCAATCTGGAGTTTATCATCCAGCCAGAGTTTATTATCAATCTGGAGTTTATCATCCAGCCAGAGTTTATTATCAATCTGGAGTTTATCATCCAGCCAGAGTTTATTATCAATCTGGAGTTTATCATCCAGCCAGAGTTTATTATCAATCTGGAGTTTATCATCCAGCCAGAGTTTATTATCAATCTGGAGTTTATCATCCAGCCAGAGTTTATTATCAATCTGGAGTTTATCATCCAGCCAGAGTTTATTATCAATCTGGAGTTTATCATCCAGCCAGAGTTTATTATCAATCTGGAGTTTATCATCCAGCCAGAGTTTATTATCAATCTGGAGTTTATCATCCAGCCAGAGTTTATTATCAATCTGGAGTTTATCATCCAGCCAGAGTTTATTATCAATCTGGAGTTTATCATCCAGCCAGAGTTTATTATCAATCTGGAGTTTATCATCCAGCCAGAGTTTATTATCAATCTGGAGTTTATCATCCAGCCAGAGTTTATTATCAATCTGGAGTTTATCATCCAGCCAGAGTTTATTATCAATCTGGAGTTTATCATCCAGCCAGAGTTTATTATCAATCTGGAGTTTATCATCCAGCCAGAGTTTATTATCAATCTGGAGTTTATCATCCAGCCAGAGTTTATTATCAATCTGGAGTTTATCATCCAGCCAGAGTTTATTATCAATCTGGAGTTTATCATCCAGCCAGAGTTTATTATCAATCTGGAGTTTATCATCCAGCCAGAGTTTATTATCAATCTGGAGTTTATCATCCAGCCAGAGTTTATTATCAATCTGGAGTTTATCATCCAGCCAGAGTTTATTATCAATCTGGAGTTTATCATCCAGCCAGAGTTTATTATCAATCTGGAGTTTATCATCCAGCCAGAGTTTATTATCAATCTGGAGTTTATCATCCAGCCAGAGTTTATTATCAATCTGGAGTTTATCATCCAGCCAGAGTTTATTATCAATCTGGAGTTTATCATCCAGCCAGAGTTTATTATCAATCTGGAGTTTATCATCCAGCCAGAGTTTATTATCAATCTGGAGTTTATCATCCAGCCAGAGTTTATTATCAATCTGGAGTTTATCATCCAGCCAGAGTTTATTATCAATCTGGAGTTTATCATCCAGCCAGAGTTTATTATCAATCTGGAGTTTATCATCCAGCCAGAGTTTATTATCAATCTGGAGTTTATCATCCAGCCAGAGTTTATTATCAATCTGGAGTTTATCATCCAGCCAGAGTTTATTATCAATCTGGAGTTTATCATCCAGCCAGAGTTTATTATCAATCTGGAGTTTATCATCCAGCCAGAGTTTATTATCAATCTGGAGTTTATCATCCAGCCAGAGTTTATTATCAATCTGGAGTTTATCATCCAGCCAGAGTTTATTATCAATCTGGAGTTTATCATCCAGCCAGAGTTTATTATCAATCTGGAGTTTATCATCCAGCCAGAGTTTATTATCAATCTGGAGTTTATCATCCAGCCAGAGTTTATTATCAATCTGGAGTTTATCATCCAGCCAGAGTTTATTATCAATCTGGAGTTTATCATCCAGCCAGAGTTTATTATCAATCTGGAGTTTATCATCCAGCCAGAGTTTATTATCAATCTGGAGTTTATCATCCAGCCAGAGTTTATTATCAATCTGGAGTTTATCATCCAGCCAGAGTTTATTATCAATCTGGAGTTTATCATCCAGCCAGAGTTTATTATCAATCTGGAGTTTATCATCCAGCCAGAGTTTATTATCAATCTGGAGTTTATCATCCAGCCAGAGTTTATTATCAATCTGGAGTTTATCATCCAGCCAGAGTTTATTATCAATCTGGAGTTTATCATCCAGCCAGAGTTTATTATCAATCTGGAGTTTATCATCCAGCCAGAGTTTATTATCAATCTGGAGTTTATCATCCAGCCAGAGTTTATTATCAATCTGGAGTTTATCATCCAGCCAGAGTTTATTATCAATCTGGAGTTTATCATCCAGCCAGAGTTTATTATCAATCTGGAGTTTATCATCCAGCCAGAGTTTATTATCAATCTGGAGTTTATCATCCAGCCAGAGTTTATTATCAATCTGGAGTTTATCATCCAGCCAGAGTTTATTATCAATCTGGAGTTTATCATCCAGCCAGAGTTTATTATCAATCTGGAGTTTATCATCCAGCCAGAGTTTATTATCAATCTGGAGTTTATCATCCAGCCAGAGTTTATTATCAATCTGGAGTTTATCATCCAGCCAGAGTTTATTATCAATCTGGAGTTTATCATCCAGCCAGAGTTTATTATCAATCTGGAGTTTATCATCCAGCCAGAGTTTATTATCAATCTGGAGTTTATCATCCAGCCAGAGTTTATTATCAATCTGGAGTTTATCATCCAGCCAGAGTTTATTATCAATCTGGAGTTTATCATCCAGCCAGAGTTTATTATCAATCTGGAGTTTATCATCCAGCCAGAGTTTATTATCAATCTGGAGTTTATCATCCAGCCAGAGTTTATTATCAATCTGGAGTTTATCATCCAGCCAGAGTTTATTATCAATCTGGAGTTTATCATCCAGCCAGAGTTTATTATCAATCTGGAGTTTATCATCCAGCCAGAGTTTATTATCAATCTGGAGTTTATCATCCAGCCAGAGTTTATTATCAATCTGGAGTTTATCATCCAGCCAGAGTTTATTATCAATCTGGAGTTTATCATCCAGCCAGAGTTTATTATCAATCTGGAGTTTATCATCCAGCCAGAGTTTATTATCAATCTGGAGTTTATCATCCAGCCAGAGTTTATTATCAATCTGGAGTTTATCATCCAGCCAGAGTTTATTATCAATCTGGAGTTTATCATCCAGCCAGAGTTTATTATCAATCTGGAGTTTATCATCCAGCCAGAGTTTATTATCAATCTGGAGTTTATCATCCAGCCAGAGTTTATTATCAATCTGGAGTTTATCATCCAGCCAGAGTTTATTATCAATCTGGAGTTTATCATCCAGCCAGAGTTTATTATCAATCTGGAGTTTATCATCCAGCCAGAGTTTATTATCAATCTGGAGTTTATCATCCAGCCAGAGTTTATTATCAATCTGGAGTTTATCATCCAGCCAGAGTTTATTATCAATCTGGAGTTTATCATCCAGCCAGAGTTTATTATCAATCTGGAGTTTATCATCCAGCCAGAGTTTATTATCAATCTGGAGTTTATCATCCAGCCAGAGTTTATTATCAATCTGGAGTTTATCATCCAGCCAGAGTTTATTATCAATCTGGAGTTTATCATCCAGCCAGAGTTTATTATCAATCTGGAGTTTATCATCCAGCCAGAGTTTATTATCAATCTGGAGTTTATCATCCAGCCAGAGTTTATTATCAATCTGGAGTTTATCATCCAGCCAGAGTTTATTATCAATCTGGAGTTTATCATCCAGCCAGAGTTTATTATCAATCTGGAGTTTATCATCCAGCCAGAGTTTATTATCAATCTGGAGTTTATCATCCAGCCAGAGTTTATTATCAATCTGGAGTTTATCATCCAGCCAGAGTTTATTATCAATCTGGAGTTTATCATCCAGCCAGAGTTTATTATCAATCTGGAGTTTATCATCCAGCCAGAGTTTATTATCAATCTGGAGTTTATCATCCAGCCAGAGTTTATTATCAATCTGGAGTTTATCATCCAGCCAGAGTTTATTATCAATCTGGAGTTTATCATCCAGCCAGAGTTTATTATCAATCTGGAGTTTATCATCCAGCCAGAGTTTATTATCAATCTGGAGTTTATCATCCAGCCAGAGTTTATTATCAATCTGGAGTTTATCATCCAGCCAGAGTTTATTATCAATCTGGAGTTTATCATCCAGCCAGAGTTTATTATCAATCTGGAGTTTATCATCCAGCCAGAGTTTATTATCAATCTGGAGTTTATCATCCAGCCAGAGTTTATTATCAATCTGGAGTTTATCATCCAGCCAGAGTTTATTATCAATCTGGAGTTTATCATCCAGCCAGAGTTTATTATCAATCTGGAGTTTATCATCCAGCCAGAGTTTATTATCAATCTGGAGTTTATCATCCAGCCAGAGTTTATTATCAATCTGGAGTTTATCATCCAGCCAGAGTTTATTATCAATCTGGAGTTTATCATCCAGCCAGAGTTTATTATCAATCTGGAGTTTATCATCCAGCCAGAGTTTATTATCAATCTGGAGTTTATCATCCAGCCAGAGTTTATTATCAATCTGGAGTTTATCATCCAGCCAGAGTTTATTATCAATCTGGAGTTTATCATCCAGCCAGAGTTTATTATCAATCTGGAGTTTATCATCCAGCCAGAGTTTATTATCAATCTGGAGTTTATCATCCAGCCAGAGTTTATTATCAATCTGGAGTTTATCATCCAGCCAGAGTTTATTATCAATCTGGAGTTTATCATCCAGCCAGAGTTTATTATCAATCTGGAGTTTATCATCCAGCCAGAGTTTATTATCAATCTGGAGTTTATCATCCAGCCAGAGTTTATTATCAATCTGGAGTTTATCATCCAGCCAGAGTTTATTATCAATCTGGAGTTTATCATCCAGCCAGAGTTTATTATCAATCTGGAGTTTATCATCCAGCCAGAGTTTATTATCAATCTGGAGTTTATCATCCAGCCAGAGTTTATTATCAATCTGGAGTTTATCATCCAGCCAGAGTTTATTATCAATCTGGAGTTTATCATCCAGCCAGAGTTTATTATCAATCTGGAGTTTATCATCCAGCCAGAGTTTATTATCAATCTGGAGTTTATCATCCAGCCAGAGTTTATTATCAATCTGGAGTTTATCATCCAGCCAGAGTTTATTATCAATCTGGAGTTTATCATCCAGCCAGAGTTTATTATCAATCTGGAGTTTATCATCCAGCCAGAGTTTATTATCAATCTGGAGTTTATCATCCAGCCAGAGTTTATTATCAATCTGGAGTTTATCATCCAGCCAGAGTTTATTATCAATCTGGAGTTTATCATCCAGCCAGAGTTTATTATCAATCTGGAGTTTATCATCCAGCCAGAGTTTATTATCAATCTGGAGTTTATCATCCAGCCAGAGTTTATTATCAATCTGGAGTTTATCATCCAGCCAGAGTTTATTATCAATCTGGAGTTTATCATCCAGCCAGAGTTTATTATCAATCTGGAGTTTATCATCCAGCCAGAGTTTATTATCAATCTGGAGTTTATCATCCAGCCAGAGTTTATTATCAATCTGGAGTTTATCATCCAGCCAGAGTTTATTATCAATCTGGAGTTTATCATCCAGCCAGAGTTTATTATCAATCTGGAGTTTATCATCCAGCCAGAGTTTATTATCAATCTGGAGTTTATCATCCAGCCAGAGTTTATTATCAATCTGGAGTTTATCATCCAGCCAGAGTTTATTATCAATCTGGAGTTTATCATCCAGCCAGAGTTTATTATCAATCTGGAGTTTATCATCCAGCCAGAGTTTATTATCAATCTGGAGTTTATCATCCAGCCAGAGTTTATTATCAATCTGGAGTTTATCATCCAGCCAGAGTTTATTATCAATCTGGAGTTTATCATCCAGCCAGAGTTTATTATCAATCTGGAGTTTATCATCCAGCCAGAGTTTATTATCAATCTGGAGTTTATCATCCAGCCAGAGTTTATTATCAATCTGGAGTTTATCATCCAGCCAGAGTTTATTATCAATCTGGAGTTTATCATCCAGCCAGAGTTTATTATCAATCTGGAGTTTATCATCCAGCCAGAGTTTATTATCAATCTGGAGTTTATCATCCAGCCAGAGTTTATTATCAATCTGGAGTTTATCATCCAGCCAGAGTTTATTATCAATCTGGAGTTTATCATCCAGCCAGAGTTTATTATCAATCTGGAGTTTATCATCCAGCCAGAGTTTATTATCAATCTGGAGTTTATCATCCAGCCAGAGTTTATTATCAATCTGGAGTTTATCATCCAGCCAGAGTTTATTATCAATCTGGAGTTTATCATCCAGCCAGAGTTTATTATCAATCTGGAGTTTATCATCCAGCCAGAGTTTATTATCAATCTGGAGTTTATCATCCAGCCAGAGTTTATTATCAATCTGGAGTTTATCATCCAGCCAGAGTTTATTATCAATCTGGAGTTTATCATCCAGCCAGAGTTTATTATCAATCTGGAGTTTATCATCCAGCCAGAGTTTATTATCAATCTGGAGTTTATCATCCAGCCAGAGTTTATTATCAATCTGGAGTTTATCATCCAGCCAGAGTTTATTATCAATCTGGAGTTTATCATCCAGCCAGAGTTTATTATCAATCTGGAGTTTATCATCCAGCCAGAGTTTATTATCAATCTGGAGTTTATCATCCAGCCAGAGTTTATTATCAATCTGGAGTTTATCATCCAGCCAGAGTTTATTATCAATCTGGAGTTTATCATCCAGCCAGAGTTTATTATCAATCTGGAGTTTATCATCCAGCCAGAGTTTATTATCAATCTGGAGTTTATCATCCAGCCAGAGTTTATTATCAATCTGGAGTTTATCATCCAGCCAGAGTTTATTATCAATCTGGAGTTTATCATCCAGCCAGAGTTTATTATCAATCTGGAGTTTATCATCCAGCCAGAGTTTATTATCAATCTGGAGTTTATCATCCAGCCAGAGTTTATTATCAATCTGGAGTTTATCATCCAGCCAGAGTTTATTATCAATCTGGAGTTTATCATCCAGCCAGAGTTTATTATCAATCTGGAGTTTATCATCCAGCCAGAGTTTATTATCAATCTGGAGTTTATCATCCAGCCAGAGTTTATTATCAATCTGGAGTTTATCATCCAGCCAGAGTTTATTATCAATCTGGAGTTTATCATCCAGCCAGAGTTTATTATCAATCTGGAGTTTATCATCCAGCCAGAGTTTATTATCAATCTGGAGTTTATCATCCAGCCAGAGTTTATTATCAATCTGGAGTTTATCATCCAGCCAGAGTTTATTATCAATCTGGAGTTTATCATCCAGCCAGAGTTTATTATCAATCTGGAGTTTATCATCCAGCCAGAGTTTATTATCAATCTGGAGTTTATCATCCAGCCAGAGTTTATTATCAATCTGGAGTTTATCATCCAGCCAGAGTTTATTATCAATCTGGAGTTTATCATCCAGCCAGAGTTTATTATCAATCTGGAGTTTATCATCCAGCCAGAGTTTATTATCAATCTGGAGTTTATCATCCAGCCAGAGTTTATTATCAATCTGGAGTTTATCATCCAGCCAGAGTTTATTATCAATCTGGAGTTTATCATCCAGCCAGAGTTTATTATCAATCTGGAGTTTATCATCCAGCCAGAGTTTATTATCAATCTGGAGTTTATCATCCAGCCAGAGTTTATTATCAATCTGGAGTTTATCATCCAGCCAGAGTTTATTATCAATCTGGAGTTTATCATCCAGCCAGAGTTTATTATCAATCTGGAGTTTATCATCCAGCCAGAGTTTATTATCAATCTGGAGTTTATCATCCAGCCAGAGTTTATTATCAATCTGGAGTTTATCATCCAGCCAGAGTTTATTATCAATCTGGAGTTTATCATCCAGCCAGAGTTTATTATCAATCTGGAGTTTATCATCCAGCCAGAGTTTATTATCAATCTGGAGTTTATCATCCAGCCAGAGTTTATTATCAATCTGGAGTTTATCATCCAGCCAGAGTTTATTATCAATCTGGAGTTTATCATCCAGCCAGAGTTTATTATCAATCTGGAGTTTATCATCCAGCCAGAGTTTATTATCAATCTGGAGTTTATCATCCAGCCAGAGTTTATTATCAATCTGGAGTTTATCATCCAGCCAGAGTTTATTATCAATCTGGAGTTTATCATCCAGCCAGAGTTTATTATCAATCTGGAGTTTATCATCCAGCCAGAGTTTATTATCAATCTGGAGTTTATCATCCAGCCAGAGTTTATTATCAATCTGGAGTTTATCATCCAGCCAGAGTTTATTATCAATCTGGAGTTTATCATCCAGCCAGAGTTTATTATCAATCTGGAGTTTATCATCCAGCCAGAGTTTATTATCAATCTGGAGTTTATCATCCAGCCAGAGTTTATTATCAATCTGGAGTTTATCATCCAGCCAGAGTTTATTATCAATCTGGAGTTTATCATCCAGCCAGAGTTTATTATCAATCTGGAGTTTATCATCCAGCCAGAGTTTATTATCAATCTGGAGTTTATCATCCAGCCAGAGTTTATTATCAATCTGGAGTTTATCATCCAGCCAGAGTTTATTATCAATCTGGAGTTTATCATCCAGCCAGAGTTTATTATCAATCTGGAGTTTATCATCCAGCCAGAGTTTATTATCAATCTGGAGTTTATCATCCAGCCAGAGTTTATTATCAATCTGGAGTTTATCATCCAGCCAGAGTTTATTATCAATCTGGAGTTTATCATCCAGCCAGAGTTTATTATCAATCTGGAGTTTATCATCCAGCCAGAGTTTATTATCAATCTGGAGTTTATCATCCAGCCAGAGTTTATTATCAATCTGGAGTTTATCATCCAGCCAGAGTTTATTATCAATCTGGAGTTTATCATCCAGCCAGAGTTTATTATCAATCTGGAGTTTATCATCCAGCCAGAGTTTATTATCAATCTGGAGTTTATCATCCAGCCAGAGTTTATTATCAATCTGGAGTTTATCATCCAGCCAGAGTTTATTATCAATCTGGAGTTTATCATCCAGCCAGAGTTTATTATCAATCTGGAGTTTATCATCCAGCCAGAGTTTATTATCAATCTGGAGTTTATCATCCAGCCAGAGTTTATTATCAATCTGGAGTTTATCATCCAGCCAGAGTTTATTATCAATCTGGAGTTTATCATCCAGCCAGAGTTTATTATCAATCTGGAGTTTATCATCCAGCCAGAGTTTATTATCAATCTGGAGTTTATCATCCAGCCAGAGTTTATTATCAATCTGGAGTTTATCATCCAGCCAGAGTTTATTATCAATCTGGAGTTTATCATCCAGCCAGAGTTTATTATCAATCTGGAGTTTATCATCCAGCCAGAGTTTATTATCAATCTGGAGTTTATCATCCAGCCAGAGTTTATTATCAATCTGGAGTTTATCATCCAGCCAGAGTTTATTATCAATCTGGAGTTTATCATCCAGCCAGAGTTTATTATCAATCTGGAGTTTATCATCCAGCCAGAGTTTATTATCAATCTGGAGTTTATCATCCAGCCAGAGTTTATTATCAATCTGGAGTTTATCATCCAGCCAGAGTTTATTATCAATCTGGAGTTTATCATCCAGCCAGAGTTTATTATCAATCTGGAGTTTATCATCCAGCCAGAGTTTATTATCAATCTGGAGTTTATCATCCAGCCAGAGTTTATTATCAATCTGGAGTTTATCATCCAGCCAGAGTTTATTATCAATCTGGAGTTTATCATCCAGCCAGAGTTTATTATCAATCTGGAGTTTATCATCCAGCCAGAGTTTATTATCAATCTGGAGTTTATCATCCAGCCAGAGTTTATTATCAATCTGGAGTTTATCATCCAGCCAGAGTTTATTATCAATCTGGAGTTTATCATCCAGCCAGAGTTTATTATCAATCTGGAGTTTATCATCCAGCCAGAGTTTATTATCAATCTGGAGTTTATCATCCAGCCAGAGTTTATTATCAATCTGGAGTTTATCATCCAGCCAGAGTTTATTATCAATCTGGAGTTTATCATCCAGCCAGAGTTTATTATCAATCTGGAGTTTATCATCCAGCCAGAGTTTATTATCAATCTGGAGTTTATCATCCAGCCAGAGTTTATTATCAATCTGGAGTTTATCATCCAGCCAGAGTTTATTATCAATCTGGAGTTTATCATCCAGCCAGAGTTTATTATCAATCTGGAGTTTATCATCCAGCCAGAGTTTATTATCAATCTGGAGTTTATCATCCAGCCAGAGTTTATTATCAATCTGGAGTTTATCATCCAGCCAGAGTTTATTATCAATCTGGAGTTTATCATCCAGCCAGAGTTTATTATCAATCTGGAGTTTATCATCCAGCCAGAGTTTATTATCAATCTGGAGTTTATCATCCAGCCAGAGTTTATTATCAATCTGGAGTTTATCATCCAGCCAGAGTTTATTATCAATCTGGAGTTTATCATCCAGCCAGAGTTTATTATCAATCTGGAGTTTATCATCCAGCCAGAGTTTATTATCAATCTGGAGTTTATCATCCAGCCAGAGTTTATTATCAATCTGGAGTTTATCATCCAGCCAGAGTTTATTATCAATCTGGAGTTTATCATCCAGCCAGAGTTTATTATCAATCTGGAGTTTATCATCCAGCCAGAGTTTATTATCAATCTGGAGTTTATCATCCAGCCAGAGTTTATTATCAATCTGGAGTTTATCATCCAGCCAGAGTTTATTATCAATCTGGAGTTTATCATCCAGCCAGAGTTTATTATCAATCTGGAGTTTATCATCCAGCCAGAGTTTATTATCAATCTGGAGTTTATCATCCAGCCAGAGTTTATTATCAATCTGGAGTTTATCATCCAGCCAGAGTTTATTATCAATCTGGAGTTTATCATCCAGCCAGAGTTTATTATCAATCTGGAGTTTATCATCCAGCCAGAGTTTATTATCAATCTGGAGTTTATCATCCAGCCAGAGTTTATTATCAATCTGGAGTTTATCATCCAGCCAGAGTTTATTATCAATCTGGAGTTTATCATCCAGCCAGAGTTTATTATCAATCTGGAGTTTATCATCCAGCCAGAGTTTATTATCAATCTGGAGTTTATCATCCAGCCAGAGTTTATTATCAATCTGGAGTTTATCATCCAGCCAGAGTTTATTATCAATCTGGAGTTTATCATCCAGCCAGAGTTTATTATCAATCTGGAGTTTATCATCCAGCCAGAGTTTATTATCAATCTGGAGTTTATCATCCAGCCAGAGTTTATTATCAATCTGGAGTTTATCATCCAGCCAGAGTTTATTATCAATCTGGAGTTTATCATCCAGCCAGAGTTTATTATCAATCTGGAGTTTATCATCCAGCCAGAGTTTATTATCAATCTGGAGTTTATCATCCAGCCAGAGTTTATTATCAATCTGGAGTTTATCATCCAGCCAGAGTTTATTATCAATCTGGAGTTTATCATCCAGCCAGAGTTTATTATCAATCTGGAGTTTATCATCCAGCCAGAGTTTATTATCAATCTGGAGTTTATCATCCAGCCAGAGTTTATTATCAATCTGGAGTTTATCATCCAGCCAGAGTTTATTATCAATCTGGAGTTTATCATCCAGCCAGAGTTTATTATCAATCTGGAGTTTATCATCCAGCCAGAGTTTATTATCAATCTGGAGTTTATCATCCAGCCAGAGTTTATTATCAATCTGGAGTTTATCATCCAGCCAGAGTTTATTATCAATCTGGAGTTTATCATCCAGCCAGAGTTTATTATCAATCTGGAGTTTATCATCCAGCCAGAGTTTATTATCAATCTGGAGTTTATCATCCAGCCAGAGTTTATTATCAATCTGGAGTTTATCATCCAGCCAGAGTTTATTATCAATCTGGAGTTTATCATCCAGCCAGAGTTTATTATCAATCTGGAGTTTATCATCCAGCCAGAGTTTATTATCAATCTGGAGTTTATCATCCAGCCAGAGTTTATTATCAATCTGGAGTTTATCATCCAGCCAGAGTTTATTATCAATCTGGAGTTTATCATCCAGCCAGAGTTTATTATCAATCTGGAGTTTATCATCCAGCCAGAGTTTATTATCAATCTGGAGTTTATCATCCAGCCAGAGTTTATTATCAATCTGGAGTTTATCATCCAGCCAGAGTTTATTATCAATCTGGAGTTTATCATCCAGCCAGAGTTTATTATCAATCTGGAGTTTATCATCCAGCCAGAGTTTATTATCAATCTGGAGTTTATCATCCAGCCAGAGTTTATTATCAATCTGGAGTTTATCATCCAGCCAGAGTTTATTATCAATCTGGAGTTTATCATCCAGCCAGAGTTTATTATCAATCTGGAGTTTATCATCCAGCCAGAGTTTATTATCAATCTGGAGTTTATCATCCAGCCAGAGTTTATTATCAATCTGGAGTTTATCATCCAGCCAGAGTTTATTATCAATCTGGAGTTTATCATCCAGCCAGAGTTTATTATCAATCTGGAGTTTATCATCCAGCCAGAGTTTATTATCAATCTGGAGTTTATCATCCAGCCAGAGTTTATTATCAATCTGGAGTTTATCATCCAGCCAGAGTTTATTATCAATCTGGAGTTTATCATCCAGCCAGAGTTTATTATCAATCTGGAGTTTATCATCCAGCCAGAGTTTATTATCAATCTGGAGTTTATCATCCAGCCAGAGTTTATTATCAATCTGGAGTTTATCATCCAGCCAGAGTTTATTATCAATCTGGAGTTTATCATCCAGCCAGAGTTTATTATCAATCTGGAGTTTATCATCCAGCCAGAGTTTATTATCAATCTGGAGTTTATCATCCAGCCAGAGTTTATTATCAATCTGGAGTTTATCATCCAGCCAGAGTTTATTATCAATCTGGAGTTTATCATCCAGCCAGAGTTTATTATCAATCTGGAGTTTATCATCCAGCCAGAGTTTATTATCAATCTGGAGTTTATCATCCAGCCAGAGTTTATTATCAATCTGGAGTTTATCATCCAGCCAGAGTTTATTATCAATCTGGAGTTTATCATCCAGCCAGAGTTTATTATCAATCTGGAGTTTATCATCCAGCCAGAGTTTATTATCAATCTGGAGTTTATCATCCAGCCAGAGTTTATTATCAATCTGGAGTTTATCATCCAGCCAGAGTTTATTATCAATCTGGAGTTTATCATCCAGCCAGAGTTTATTATCAATCTGGAGTTTATCATCCAGCCAGAGTTTATTATCAATCTGGAGTTTATCATCCAGCCAGAGTTTATTATCAATCTGGAGTTTATCATCCAGCCAGAGTTTATTATCAATCTGGAGTTTATCATCCAGCCAGAGTTTATTATCAATCTGGAGTTTATCATCCAGCCAGAGTTTATTATCAATCTGGAGTTTATCATCCAGCCAGAGTTTATTATCAATCTGGAGTTTATCATCCAGCCAGAGTTTATTATCAATCTGGAGTTTATCATCCAGCCAGAGTTTATTATCAATCTGGAGTTTATCATCCAGCCAGAGTTTATTATCAATCTGGAGTTTATCATCCAGCCAGAGTTTATTATCAATCTGGAGTTTATCATCCAGCCAGAGTTTATTATCAATCTGGAGTTTATCATCCAGCCAGAGTTTATTATCAATCTGGAGTTTATCATCCAGCCAGAGTTTATTATCAATCTGGAGTTTATCATCCAGCCAGAGTTTATTATCAATCTGGAGTTTATCATCCAGCCAGAGTTTATTATCAATCTGGAGTTTATCATCCAGCCAGAGTTTATTATCAATCTGGAGTTTATCATCCAGCCAGAGTTTATTATCAATCTGGAGTTTATCATCCAGCCAGAGTTTATTATCAATCTGGAGTTTATCATCCAGCCAGAGTTTATTATCAATCTGGAGTTTATCATCCAGCCAGAGTTTATTATCAATCTGGAGTTTATCATCCAGCCAGAGTTTATTATCAATCTGGAGTTTATCATCCAGCCAGAGTTTATTATCAATCTGGAGTTTATCATCCAGCCAGAGTTTATTATCAATCTGGAGTTTATCATCCAGCCAGAGTTTATTATCAATCTGGAGTTTATCATCCAGCCAGAGTTTATTATCAATCTGGAGTTTATCATCCAGCCAGAGTTTATTATCAATCTGGAGTTTATCATCCAGCCAGAGTTTATTATCAATCTGGAGTTTATCATCCAGCCAGAGTTTATTATCAATCTGGAGTTTATCATCCAGCCAGAGTTTATTATCAATCTGGAGTTTATCATCCAGCCAGAGTTTATTATCAATCTGGAGTTTATCATCCAGCCAGAGTTTATTATCAATCTGGAGTTTATCATCCAGCCAGAGTTTATTATCAATCTGGAGTTTATCATCCAGCCAGAGTTTATTATCAATCTGGAGTTTATCATCCAGCCAGAGTTTATTATCAATCTGGAGTTTATCATCCAGCCAGAGTTTATTATCAATCTGGAGTTTATCATCCAGCCAGAGTTTATTATCAATCTGGAGTTTATCATCCAGCCAGAGTTTATTATCAATCTGGAGTTTATCATCCAGCCAGAGTTTATTATCAATCTGGAGTTTATCATCCAGCCAGAGTTTATTATCAATCTGGAGTTTATCATCCAGCCAGAGTTTATTATCAATCTGGAGTTTATCATCCAGCCAGAGTTTATTATCAATCTGGAGTTTATCATCCAGCCAGAGTTTATTATCAATCTGGAGTTTATCATCCAGCCAGAGTTTATTATCAATCTGGAGTTTATCATCCAGCCAGAGTTTATTATCAATCTGGAGTTTATCATCCAGCCAGAGTTTATTATCAATCTGGAGTTTATCATCCAGCCAGAGTTTATTATCAATCTGGAGTTTATCATCCAGCCAGAGTTTATTATCAATCTGGAGTTTATCATCCAGCCAGAGTTTATTATCAATCTGGAGTTTATCATCCAGCCAGAGTTTATTATCAATCTGGAGTTTATCATCCAGCCAGAGTTTATTATCAATCTGGAGTTTATCATCCAGCCAGAGTTTATTATCAATCTGGAGTTTATCATCCAGCCAGAGTTTATTATCAATCTGGAGTTTATCATCCAGCCAGAGTTTATTATCAATCTGGAGTTTATCATCCAGCCAGAGTTTATTATCAATCTGGAGTTTATCATCCAGCCAGAGTTTATTATCAATCTGGAGTTTATCATCCAGCCAGAGTTTATTATCAATCTGGAGTTTATCATCCAGCCAGAGTTTATTATCAATCTGGAGTTTATCATCCAGCCAGAGTTTATTATCAATCTGGAGTTTATCATCCAGCCAGAGTTTATTATCAATCTGGAGTTTATCATCCAGCCAGAGTTTATTATCAATCTGGAGTTTATCATCCAGCCAGAGTTTATTATCAATCTGGAGTTTATCATCCAGCCAGAGTTTATTATCAATCTGGAGTTTATCATCCAGCCAGAGTTTATTATCAATCTGGAGTTTATCATCCAGCCAGAGTTTATTATCAATCTGGAGTTTATCATCCAGCCAGAGTTTATTATCAATCTGGAGTTTATCATCCAGCCAGAGTTTATTATCAATCTGGAGTTTATCATCCAGCCAGAGTTTATTATCAATCTGGAGTTTATCATCCAGCCAGAGTTTATTATCAATCTGGAGTTTATCATCCAGCCAGAGTTTATTATCAATCTGGAGTTTATCATCCAGCCAGAGTTTATTATCAATCTGGAGTTTATCATCCAGCCAGAGTTTATTATCAATCTGGAGTTTATCATCCAGCCAGAGTTTATTATCAATCTGGAGTTTATCATCCAGCCAGAGTTTATTATCAATCTGGAGTTTATCATCCAGCCAGAGTTTATTATCAATCTGGAGTTTATCATCCAGCCAGAGTTTATTATCAATCTGGAGTTTATCATCCAGCCAGAGTTTATTATCAATCTGGAGTTTATCATCCAGCCAGAGTTTATTATCAATCTGGAGTTTATCATCCAGCCAGAGTTTATTATCAATCTGGAGTTTATCATCCAGCCAGAGTTTATTATCAATCTGGAGTTTATCATCCAGCCAGAGTTTATTATCAATCTGGAGTTTATCATCCAGCCAGAGTTTATTATCAATCTGGAGTTTATCATCCAGCCAGAGTTTATTATCAATCTGGAGTTTATCATCCAGCCAGAGTTTATTATCAATCTGGAGTTTATCATCCAGCCAGAGTTTATTATCAATCTGGAGTTTATCATCCAGCCAGAGTTTATTATCAATCTGGAGTTTATCATCCAGCCAGAGTTTATTATCAATCTGGAGTTTATCATCCAGCCAGAGTTTATTATCAATCTGGAGTTTATCATCCAGCCAGAGTTTATTATCAATCTGGAGTTTATCATCCAGCCAGAGTTTATTATCAATCTGGAGTTTATCATCCAGCCAGAGTTTATTATCAATCTGGAGTTTATCATCCAGCCAGAGTTTATTATCAATCTGGAGTTTATCATCCAGCCAGAGTTTATTATCAATCTGGAGTTTATCATCCAGCCAGAGTTTATTATCAATCTGGAGTTTATCATCCAGCCAGAGTTTATTATCAATCTGGAGTTTATCATCCAGCCAGAGTTTATTATCAATCTGGAGTTTATCATCCAGCCAGAGTTTATTATCAATCTGGAGTTTATCATCCAGCCAGAGTTTATTATCAATCTGGAGTTTATCATCCAGCCAGAGTTTATTATCAATCTGGAGTTTATCATCCAGCCAGAGTTTATTATCAATCTGGAGTTTATCATCCAGCCAGAGTTTATTATCAATCTGGAGTTTATCATCCAGCCAGAGTTTATTATCAATCTGGAGTTTATCATCCAGCCAGAGTTTATTATCAATCTGGAGTTTATCATCCAGCCAGAGTTTATTATCAATCTGGAGTTTATCATCCAGCCAGAGTTTATTATCAATCTGGAGTTTATCATCCAGCCAGAGTTTATTATCAATCTGGAGTTTATCATCCAGCCAGAGTTTATTATCAATCTGGAGTTTATCATCCAGCCAGAGTTTATTATCAATCTGGAGTTTATCATCCAGCCAGAGTTTATTATCAATCTGGAGTTTATCATCCAGCCAGAGTTTATTATCAATCTGGAGTTTATCATCCAGCCAGAGTTTATTATCAATCTGGAGTTTATCATCCAGCCAGAGTTTATTATCAATCTGGAGTTTATCATCCAGCCAGAGTTTATTATCAATCTGGAGTTTATCATCCAGCCAGAGTTTATTATCAATCTGGAGTTTATCATCCAGCCAGAGTTTATTATCAATCTGGAGTTTATCATCCAGCCAGAGTTTATTATCAATCTGGAGTTTATCATCCAGCCAGAGTTTATTATCAATCTGGAGTTTATCATCCAGCCAGAGTTTATTATCAATCTGGAGTTTATCATCCAGCCAGAGTTTATTATCAATCTGGAGTTTATCATCCAGCCAGAGTTTATTATCAATCTGGAGTTTATCATCCAGCCAGAGTTTATTATCAATCTGGAGTTTATCATCCAGCCAGAGTTTATTATCAATCTGGAGTTTATCATCCAGCCAGAGTTTATTATCAATCTGGAGTTTATCATCCAGCCAGAGTTTATTATCAATCTGGAGTTTATCATCCAGCCAGAGTTTATTATCAATCTGGAGTTTATCATCCAGCCAGAGTTTATTATCAATCTGGAGTTTATCATCCAGCCAGAGTTTATTATCAATCTGGAGTTTATCATCCAGCCAGAGTTTATTATCAATCTGGAGTTTATCATCCAGCCAGAGTTTATTATCAATCTGGAGTTTATCATCCAGCCAGAGTTTATTATCAATCTGGAGTTTATCATCCAGCCAGAGTTTATTATCAATCTGGAGTTTATCATCCAGCCAGAGTTTATTATCAATCTGGAGTTTATCATCCAGCCAGAGTTTATTATCAATCTGGAGTTTATCATCCAGCCAGAGTTTATTATCAATCTGGAGTTTATCATCCAGCCAGAGTTTATTATCAATCTGGAGTTTATCATCCAGCCAGAGTTTATTATCAATCTGGAGTTTATCATCCAGCCAGAGTTTATTATCAATCTGGAGTTTATCATCCAGCCAGAGTTTATTATCAATCTGGAGTTTATCATCCAGCCAGAGTTTATTATCAATCTGGAGTTTATCATCCAGCCAGAGTTTATTATCAATCTGGAGTTTATCATCCAGCCAGAGTTTATTATCAATCTGGAGTTTATCATCCAGCCAGAGTTTATTATCAATCTGGAGTTTATCATCCAGCCAGAGTTTATTATCAATCTGGAGTTTATCATCCAGCCAGAGTTTATTATCAATCTGGAGTTTATCATCCAGCCAGAGTTTATTATCAATCTGGAGTTTATCATCCAGCCAGAGTTTATTATCAATCTGGAGTTTATCATCCAGCCAGAGTTTATTATCAATCTGGAGTTTATCATCCAGCCAGAGTTTATTATCAATCTGGAGTTTATCATCCAGCCAGAGTTTATTATCAATCTGGAGTTTATCATCCAGCCAGAGTTTATTATCAATCTGGAGTTTATCATCCAGCCAGAGTTTATTATCAATCTGGAGTTTATCATCCAGCCAGAGTTTATTATCAATCTGGAGTTTATCATCCAGCCAGAGTTTATTATCAATCTGGAGTTTATCATCCAGCCAGAGTTTATTATCAATCTGGAGTTTATCATCCAGCCAGAGTTTATTATCAATCTGGAGTTTATCATCCAGCCAGAGTTTATTATCAATCTGGAGTTTATCATCCAGCCAGAGTTTATTATCAATCTGGAGTTTATCATCCAGCCAGAGTTTATTATCAATCTGGAGTTTATCATCCAGCCAGAGTTTATTATCAATCTGGAGTTTATCATCCAGCCAGAGTTTATTATCAATCTGGAGTTTATCATCCAGCCAGAGTTTATTATCAATCTGGAGTTTATCATCCAGCCAGAGTTTATTATCAATCTGGAGTTTATCATCCAGCCAGAGTTTATTATCAATCTGGAGTTTATCATCCAGCCAGAGTTTATTATCAATCTGGAGTTTATCATCCAGCCAGAGTTTATTATCAATCTGGAGTTTATCATCCAGCCAGAGTTTATTATCAATCTGGAGTTTATCATCCAGCCAGAGTTTATTATCAATCTGGAGTTTATCATCCAGCCAGAGTTTATTATCAATCTGGAGTTTATCATCCAGCCAGAGTTTATTATCAATCTGGAGTTTATCATCCAGCCAGAGTTTATTATCAATCTGGAGTTTATCATCCAGCCAGAGTTTATTATCAATCTGGAGTTTATCATCCAGCCAGAGTTTATTATCAATCTGGAGTTTATCATCCAGCCAGAGTTTATTATCAATCTGGAGTTTATCATCCAGCCAGAGTTTATTATCAATCTGGAGTTTATCATCCAGCCAGAGTTTATTATCAATCTGGAGTTTATCATCCAGCCAGAGTTTATTATCAATCTGGAGTTTATCATCCAGCCAGAGTTTATTATCAATCTGGAGTTTATCATCCAGCCAGAGTTTATTATCAATCTGGAGTTTATCATCCAGCCAGAGTTTATTATCAATCTGGAGTTTATCATCCAGCCAGAGTTTATTATCAATCTGGAGTTTATCATCCAGCCAGAGTTTATTATCAATCTGGAGTTTATCATCCAGCCAGAGTTTATTATCAATCTGGAGTTTATCATCCAGCCAGAGTTTATTATCAATCTGGAGTTTATCATCCAGCCAGAGTTTATTATCAATCTGGAGTTTATCATCCAGCCAGAGTTTATTATCAATCTGGAGTTTATCATCCAGCCAGAGTTTATTATCAATCTGGAGTTTATCATCCAGCCAGAGTTTATTATCAATCTGGAGTTTATCATCCAGCCAGAGTTTATTATCAATCTGGAGTTTATCATCCAGCCAGAGTTTATTATCAATCTGGAGTTTATCATCCAGCCAGAGTTTATTATCAATCTGGAGTTTATCATCCAGCCAGAGTTTATTATCAATCTGGAGTTTATCATCCAGCCAGAGTTTATTATCAATCTGGAGTTTATCATCCAGCCAGAGTTTATTATCAATCTGGAGTTTATCATCCAGCCAGAGTTTATTATCAATCTGGAGTTTATCATCCAGCCAGAGTTTATTATCAATCTGGAGTTTATCATCCAGCCAGAGTTTATTATCAATCTGGAGTTTATCATCCAGCCAGAGTTTATTATCAATCTGGAGTTTATCATCCAGCCAGAGTTTATTATCAATCTGGAGTTTATCATCCAGCCAGAGTTTATTATCAATCTGGAGTTTATCATCCAGCCAGAGTTTATTATCAATCTGGAGTTTATCATCCAGCCAGAGTTTATTATCAATCTGGAGTTTATCATCCAGCCAGAGTTTATTATCAATCTGGAGTTTATCATCCAGCCAGAGTTTATTATCAATCTGGAGTTTATCATCCAGCCAGAGTTTATTATCAATCTGGAGTTTATCATCCAGCCAGAGTTTATTATCAATCTGGAGTTTATCATCCAGCCAGAGTTTATTATCAATCTGGAGTTTATCATCCAGCCAGAGTTTATTATCAATCTGGAGTTTATCATCCAGCCAGAGTTTATTATCAATCTGGAGTTTATCATCCAGCCAGAGTTTATTATCAATCTGGAGTTTATCATCCAGCCAGAGTTTATTATCAATCTGGAGTTTATCATCCAGCCAGAGTTTATTATCAATCTGGAGTTTATCATCCAGCCAGAGTTTATTATCAATCTGGAGTTTATCATCCAGCCAGAGTTTATTATCAATCTGGAGTTTATCATCCAGCCAGAGTTTATTATCAATCTGGAGTTTATCATCCAGCCAGAGTTTATTATCAATCTGGAGTTTATCATCCAGCCAGAGTTTATTATCAATCTGGAGTTTATCATCCAGCCAGAGTTTATTATCAATCTGGAGTTTATCATCCAGCCAGAGTTTATTATCAATCTGGAGTTTATCATCCAGCCAGAGTTTATTATCAATCTGGAGTTTATCATCCAGCCAGAGTTTATTATCAATCTGGAGTTTATCATCCAGCCAGAGTTTATTATCAATCTGGAGTTTATCATCCAGCCAGAGTTTATTATCAATCTGGAGTTTATCATCCAGCCAGAGTTTATTATCAATCTGGAGTTTATCATCCAGCCAGAGTTTATTATCAATCTGGAGTTTATCATCCAGCCAGAGTTTATTATCAATCTGGAGTTTATCATCCAGCCAGAGTTTATTATCAATCTGGAGTTTATCATCCAGCCAGAGTTTATTATCAATCTGGAGTTTATCATCCAGCCAGAGTTTATTATCAATCTGGAGTTTATCATCCAGCCAGAGTTTATTATCAATCTGGAGTTTATCATCCAGCCAGAGTTTATTATCAATCTGGAGTTTATCATCCAGCCAGAGTTTATTATCAATCTGGAGTTTATCATCCAGCCAGAGTTTATTATCAATCTGGAGTTTATCATCCAGCCAGAGTTTATTATCAATCTGGAGTTTATCATCCAGCCAGAGTTTATTATCAATCTGGAGTTTATCATCCAGCCAGAGTTTATTATCAATCTGGAGTTTATCATCCAGCCAGAGTTTATTATCAATCTGGAGTTTATCATCCAGCCAGAGTTTATTATCAATCTGGAGTTTATCATCCAGCCAGAGTTTATTATCAATCTGGAGTTTATCATCCAGCCAGAGTTTATTATCAATCTGGAGTTTATCATCCAGCCAGAGTTTATTATCAATCTGGAGTTTATCATCCAGCCAGAGTTTATTATCAATCTGGAGTTTATCATCCAGCCAGAGTTTATTATCAATCTGGAGTTTATCATCCAGCCAGAGTTTATTATCAATCTGGAGTTTATCATCCAGCCAGAGTTTATTATCAATCTGGAGTTTATCATCCAGCCAGAGTTTATTATCAATCTGGAGTTTATCATCCAGCCAGAGTTTATTATCAATCTGGAGTTTATCATCCAGCCAGAGTTTATTATCAATCTGGAGTTTATCATCCAGCCAGAGTTTATTATCAATCTGGAGTTTATCATCCAGCCAGAGTTTATTATCAATCTGGAGTTTATCATCCAGCCAGAGTTTATTATCAATCTGGAGTTTATCATCCAGCCAGAGTTTATTATCAATCTGGAGTTTATCATCCAGCCAGAGTTTATTATCAATCTGGAGTTTATCATCCAGCCAGAGTTTATTATCAATCTGGAGTTTATCATCCAGCCAGAGTTTATTATCAATCTGGAGTTTATCATCCAGCCAGAGTTTATTATCAATCTGGAGTTTATCATCCAGCCAGAGTTTATTATCAATCTGGAGTTTATCATCCAGCCAGAGTTTATTATCAATCTGGAGTTTATCATCCAGCCAGAGTTTATTATCAATCTGGAGTTTATCATCCAGCCAGAGTTTATTATCAATCTGGAGTTTATCATCCAGCCAGAGTTTATTATCAATCTGGAGTTTATCATCCAGCCAGAGTTTATTATCAATCTGGAGTTTATCATCCAGCCAGAGTTTATTATCAATCTGGAGTTTATCATCCAGCCAGAGTTTATTATCAATCTGGAGTTTATCATCCAGCCAGAGTTTATTATCAATCTGGAGTTTATCATCCAGCCAGAGTTTATTATCAATCTGGAGTTTATCATCCAGCCAGAGTTTATTATCAATCTGGAGTTTATCATCCAGCCAGAGTTTATTATCAATCTGGAGTTTATCATCCAGCCAGAGTTTATTATCAATCTGGAGTTTATCATCCAGCCAGAGTTTATTATCAATCTGGAGTTTATCATCCAGCCAGAGTTTATTATCAATCTGGAGTTTATCATCCAGCCAGAGTTTATTATCAATCTGGAGTTTATCATCCAGCCAGAGTTTATTATCAATCTGGAGTTTATCATCCAGCCAGAGTTTATTATCAATCTGGAGTTTATCATCCAGCCAGAGTTTATTATCAATCTGGAGTTTATCATCCAGCCAGAGTTTATTATCAATCTGGAGTTTATCATCCAGCCAGAGTTTATTATCAATCTGGAGTTTATCATCCAGCCAGAGTTTATTATCAATCTGGAGTTTATCATCCAGCCAGAGTTTATTATCAATCTGGAGTTTATCATCCAGCCAGAGTTTATTATCAATCTGGAGTTTATCATCCAGCCAGAGTTTATTATCAATCTGGAGTTTATCATCCAGCCAGAGTTTATTATCAATCTGGAGTTTATCATCCAGCCAGAGTTTATTATCAATCTGGAGTTTATCATCCAGCCAGAGTTTATTATCAATCTGGAGTTTATCATCCAGCCAGAGTTTATTATCAATCTGGAGTTTATCATCCAGCCAGAGTTTATTATCAATCTGGAGTTTATCATCCAGCCAGAGTTTATTATCAATCTGGAGTTTATCATCCAGCCAGAGTTTATTATCAATCTGGAGTTTATCATCCAGCCAGAGTTTATTATCAATCTGGAGTTTATCATCCAGCCAGAGTTTATTATCAATCTGGAGTTTATCATCCAGCCAGAGTTTATTATCAATCTGGAGTTTATCATCCAGCCAGAGTTTATTATCAATCTGGAGTTTATCATCCAGCCAGAGTTTATTATCAATCTGGAGTTTATCATCCAGCCAGAGTTTATTATCAATCTGGAGTTTATCATCCAGCCAGAGTTTATTATCAATCTGGAGTTTATCATCCAGCCAGAGTTTATTATCAATCTGGAGTTTATCATCCAGCCAGAGTTTATTATCAATCTGGAGTTTATCATCCAGCCAGAGTTTATTATCAATCTGGAGTTTATCATCCAGCCAGAGTTTATTATCAATCTGGAGTTTATCATCCAGCCAGAGTTTATTATCAATCTGGAGTTTATCATCCAGCCAGAGTTTATTATCAATCTGGAGTTTATCATCCAGCCAGAGTTTATTATCAATCTGGAGTTTATCATCCAGCCAGAGTTTATTATCAATCTGGAGTTTATCATCCAGCCAGAGTTTATTATCAATCTGGAGTTTATCATCCAGCCAGAGTTTATTATCAATCTGGAGTTTATCATCCAGCCAGAGTTTATTATCAATCTGGAGTTTATCATCCAGCCAGAGTTTATTATCAATCTGGAGTTTATCATCCAGCCAGAGTTTATTATCAATCTGGAGTTTATCATCCAGCCAGAGTTTATTATCAATCTGGAGTTTATCATCCAGCCAGAGTTTATTATCAATCTGGAGTTTATCATCCAGCCAGAGTTTATTATCAATCTGGAGTTTATCATCCAGCCAGAGTTTATTATCAATCTGGAGTTTATCATCCAGCCAGAGTTTATTATCAATCTGGAGTTTATCATCCAGCCAGAGTTTATTATCAATCTGGAGTTTATCATCCAGCCAGAGTTTATTATCAATCTGGAGTTTATCATCCAGCCAGAGTTTATTATCAATCTGGAGTTTATCATCCAGCCAGAGTTTATTATCAATCTGGAGTTTATCATCCAGCCAGAGTTTATTATCAATCTGGAGTTTATCATCCAGCCAGAGTTTATTATCAATCTGGAGTTTATCATCCAGCCAGAGTTTATTATCAATCTGGAGTTTATCATCCAGCCAGAGTTTATTATCAATCTGGAGTTTATCATCCAGCCAGAGTTTATTATCAATCTGGAGTTTATCATCCAGCCAGAGTTTATTATCAATCTGGAGTTTATCATCCAGCCAGAGTTTATTATCAATCTGGAGTTTATCATCCAGCCAGAGTTTATTATCAATCTGGAGTTTATCATCCAGCCAGAGTTTATTATCAATCTGGAGTTTATCATCCAGCCAGAGTTTATTATCAATCTGGAGTTTATCATCCAGCCAGAGTTTATTATCAATCTGGAGTTTATCATCCAGCCAGAGTTTATTATCAATCTGGAGTTTATCATCCAGCCAGAGTTTATTATCAATCTGGAGTTTATCATCCAGCCAGAGTTTATTATCAATCTGGAGTTTATCATCCAGCCAGAGTTTATTATCAATCTGGAGTTTATCATCCAGCCAGAGTTTATTATCAATCTGGAGTTTATCATCCAGCCAGAGTTTATTATCAATCTGGAGTTTATCATCCAGCCAGAGTTTATTATCAATCTGGAGTTTATCATCCAGCCAGAGTTTATTATCAATCTGGAGTTTATCATCCAGCCAGAGTTTATTATCAATCTGGAGTTTATCATCCAGCCAGAGTTTATTATCAATCTGGAGTTTATCATCCAGCCAGAGTTTATTATCAATCTGGAGTTTATCATCCAGCCAGAGTTTATTATCAATCTGGAGTTTATCATCCAGCCAGAGTTTATTATCAATCTGGAGTTTATCATCCAGCCAGAGTTTATTATCAATCTGGAGTTTATCATCCAGCCAGAGTTTATTATCAATCTGGAGTTTATCATCCAGCCAGAGTTTATTATCAATCTGGAGTTTATCATCCAGCCAGAGTTTATTATCAATCTGGAGTTTATCATCCAGCCAGAGTTTATTATCAATCTGGAGTTTATCATCCAGCCAGAGTTTATTATCAATCTGGAGTTTATCATCCAGCCAGAGTTTATTATCAATCTGGAGTTTATCATCCAGCCAGAGTTTATTATCAATCTGGAGTTTATCATCCAGCCAGAGTTTATTATCAATCTGGAGTTTATCATCCAGCCAGAGTTTATTATCAATCTGGAGTTTATCATCCAGCCAGAGTTTATTATCAATCTGGAGTTTATCATCCAGCCAGAGTTTATTATCAATCTGGAGTTTATCATCCAGCCAGAGTTTATTATCAATCTGGAGTTTATCATCCAGCCAGAGTTTATTATCAATCTGGAGTTTATCATCCAGCCAGAGTTTATTATCAATCTGGAGTTTATCATCCAGCCAGAGTTTATTATCAATCTGGAGTTTATCATCCAGCCAGAGTTTATTATCAATCTGGAGTTTATCATCCAGCCAGAGTTTATTATCAATCTGGAGTTTATCATCCAGCCAGAGTTTATTATCAATCTGGAGTTTATCATCCAGCCAGAGTTTATTATCAATCTGGAGTTTATCATCCAGCCAGAGTTTATTATCAATCTGGAGTTTATCATCCAGCCAGAGTTTATTATCAATCTGGAGTTTATCATCCAGCCAGAGTTTATTATCAATCTGGAGTTTATCATCCAGCCAGAGTTTATTATCAATCTGGAGTTTATCATCCAGCCAGAGTTTATTATCAATCTGGAGTTTATCATCCAGCCAGAGTTTATTATCAATCTGGAGTTTATCATCCAGCCAGAGTTTATTATCAATCTGGAGTTTATCATCCAGCCAGAGTTTATTATCAATCTGGAGTTTATCATCCAGCCAGAGTTTATTATCAATCTGGAGTTTATCATCCAGCCAGAGTTTATTATCAATCTGGAGTTTATCATCCAGCCAGAGTTTATTATCAATCTGGAGTTTATCATCCAGCCAGAGTTTATTATCAATCTGGAGTTTATCATCCAGCCAGAGTTTATTATCAATCTGGAGTTTATCATCCAGCCAGAGTTTATTATCAATCTGGAGTTTATCATCCAGCCAGAGTTTATTATCAATCTGGAGTTTATCATCCAGCCAGAGTTTATTATCAATCTGGAGTTTATCATCCAGCCAGAGTTTATTATCAATCTGGAGTTTATCATCCAGCCAGAGTTTATTATCAATCTGGAGTTTATCATCCAGCCAGAGTTTATTATCAATCTGGAGTTTATCATCCAGCCAGAGTTTATTATCAATCTGGAGTTTATCATCCAGCCAGAGTTTATTATCAATCTGGAGTTTATCATCCAGCCAGAGTTTATTATCAATCTGGAGTTTATCATCCAGCCAGAGTTTATTATCAATCTGGAGTTTATCATCCAGCCAGAGTTTATTATCAATCTGGAGTTTATCATCCAGCCAGAGTTTATTATCAATCTGGAGTTTATCATCCAGCCAGAGTTTATTATCAATCTGGAGTTTATCATCCAGCCAGAGTTTATTATCAATCTGGAGTTTATCATCCAGCCAGAGTTTATTATCAATCTGGAGTTTATCATCCAGCCAGAGTTTATTATCAATCTGGAGTTTATCATCCAGCCAGAGTTTATTATCAATCTGGAGTTTATCATCCAGCCAGAGTTTATTATCAATCTGGAGTTTATCATCCAGCCAGAGTTTATTATCAATCTGGAGTTTATCATCCAGCCAGAGTTTATTATCAATCTGGAGTTTATCATCCAGCCAGAGTTTATTATCAATCTGGAGTTTATCATCCAGCCAGAGTTTATTATCAATCTGGAGTTTATCATCCAGCCAGAGTTTATTATCAATCTGGAGTTTATCATCCAGCCAGAGTTTATTATCAATCTGGAGTTTATCATCCAGCCAGAGTTTATTATCAATCTGGAGTTTATCATCCAGCCAGAGTTTATTATCAATCTGGAGTTTATCATCCAGCCAGAGTTTATTATCAATCTGGAGTTTATCATCCAGCCAGAGTTTATTATCAATCTGGAGTTTATCATCCAGCCAGAGTTTATTATCAATCTGGAGTTTATCATCCAGCCAGAGTTTATTATCAATCTGGAGTTTATCATCCAGCCAGAGTTTATTATCAATCTGGAGTTTATCATCCAGCCAGAGTTTATTATCAATCTGGAGTTTATCATCCAGCCAGAGTTTATTATCAATCTGGAGTTTATCATCCAGCCAGAGTTTATTATCAATCTGGAGTTTATCATCCAGCCAGAGTTTATTATCAATCTGGAGTTTATCATCCAGCCAGAGTTTATTATCAATCTGGAGTTTATCATCCAGCCAGAGTTTATTATCAATCTGGAGTTTATCATCCAGCCAGAGTTTATTATCAATCTGGAGTTTATCATCCAGCCAGAGTTTATTATCAATCTGGAGTTTATCATCCAGCCAGAGTTTATTATCAATCTGGAGTTTATCATCCAGCCAGAGTTTATTATCAATCTGGAGTTTATCATCCAGCCAGAGTTTATTATCAATCTGGAGTTTATCATCCAGCCAGAGTTTATTATCAATCTGGAGTTTATCATCCAGCCAGAGTTTATTATCAATCTGGAGTTTATCATCCAGCCAGAGTTTATTATCAATCTGGAGTTTATCATCCAGCCAGAGTTTATTATCAATCTGGAGTTTATCATCCAGCCAGAGTTTATTATCAATCTGGAGTTTATCATCCAGCCAGAGTTTATTATCAATCTGGAGTTTATCATCCAGCCAGAGTTTATTATCAATCTGGAGTTTATCATCCAGCCAGAGTTTATTATCAATCTGGAGTTTATCATCCAGCCAGAGTTTATTATCAATCTGGAGTTTATCATCCAGCCAGAGTTTATTATCAATCTGGAGTTTATCATCCAGCCAGAGTTTATTATCAATCTGGAGTTTATCATCCAGCCAGAGTTTATTATCAATCTGGAGTTTATCATCCAGCCAGAGTTTATTATCAATCTGGAGTTTATCATCCAGCCAGAGTTTATTATCAATCTGGAGTTTATCATCCAGCCAGAGTTTATTATCAATCTGGAGTTTATCATCCAGCCAGAGTTTATTATCAATCTGGAGTTTATCATCCAGCCAGAGTTTATTATCAATCTGGAGTTTATCATCCAGCCAGAGTTTATTATCAATCTGGAGTTTATCATCCAGCCAGAGTTTATTATCAATCTGGAGTTTATCATCCAGCCAGAGTTTATTATCAATCTGGAGTTTATCATCCAGCCAGAGTTTATTATCAATCTGGAGTTTATCATCCAGCCAGAGTTTATTATCAATCTGGAGTTTATCATCCAGCCAGAGTTTATTATCAATCTGGAGTTTATCATCCAGCCAGAGTTTATTATCAATCTGGAGTTTATCATCCAGCCAGAGTTTATTATCAATCTGGAGTTTATCATCCAGCCAGAGTTTATTATCAATCTGGAGTTTATCATCCAGCCAGAGTTTATTATCAATCTGGAGTTTATCATCCAGCCAGAGTTTATTATCAATCTGGAGTTTATCATCCAGCCAGAGTTTATTATCAATCTGGAGTTTATCATCCAGCCAGAGTTTATTATCAATCTGGAGTTTATCATCCAGCCAGAGTTTATTATCAATCTGGAGTTTATCATCCAGCCAGAGTTTATTATCAATCTGGAGTTTATCATCCAGCCAGAGTTTATTATCAATCTGGAGTTTATCATCCAGCCAGAGTTTATTATCAATCTGGAGTTTATCATCCAGCCAGAGTTTATTATCAATCTGGAGTTTATCATCCAGCCAGAGTTTATTATCAATCTGGAGTTTATCATCCAGCCAGAGTTTATTATCAATCTGGAGTTTATCATCCAGCCAGAGTTTATTATCAATCTGGAGTTTATCATCCAGCCAGAGTTTATTATCAATCTGGAGTTTATCATCCAGCCAGAGTTTATTATCAATCTGGAGTTTATCATCCAGCCAGAGTTTATTATCAATCTGGAGTTTATCATCCAGCCAGAGTTTATTATCAATCTGGAGTTTATCATCCAGCCAGAGTTTATTATCAATCTGGAGTTTATCATCCAGCCAGAGTTTATTATCAATCTGGAGTTTATCATCCAGCCAGAGTTTATTATCAATCTGGAGTTTATCATCCAGCCAGAGTTTATTATCAATCTGGAGTTTATCATCCAGCCAGAGTTTATTATCAATCTGGAGTTTATCATCCAGCCAGAGTTTATTATCAATCTGGAGTTTATCATCCAGCCAGAGTTTATTATCAATCTGGAGTTTATCATCCAGCCAGAGTTTATTATCAATCTGGAGTTTATCATCCAGCCAGAGTTTATTATCAATCTGGAGTTTATCATCCAGCCAGAGTTTATTATCAATCTGGAGTTTATCATCCAGCCAGAGTTTATTATCAATCTGGAGTTTATCATCCAGCCAGAGTTTATTATCAATCTGGAGTTTATCATCCAGCCAGAGTTTATTATCAATCTGGAGTTTATCATCCAGCCAGAGTTTATTATCAATCTGGAGTTTATCATCCAGCCAGAGTTTATTATCAATCTGGAGTTTATCATCCAGCCAGAGTTTATTATCAATCTGGAGTTTATCATCCAGCCAGAGTTTATTATCAATCTGGAGTTTATCATCCAGCCAGAGTTTATTATCAATCTGGAGTTTATCATCCAGCCAGAGTTTATTATCAATCTGGAGTTTATCATCCAGCCAGAGTTTATTATCAATCTGGAGTTTATCATCCAGCCAGAGTTTATTATCAATCTGGAGTTTATCATCCAGCCAGAGTTTATTATCAATCTGGAGTTTATCATCCAGCCAGAGTTTATTATCAATCTGGAGTTTATCATCCAGCCAGAGTTTATTATCAATCTGGAGTTTATCATCCAGCCAGAGTTTATTATCAATCTGGAGTTTATCATCCAGCCAGAGTTTATTATCAATCTGGAGTTTATCATCCAGCCAGAGTTTATTATCAATCTGGAGTTTATCATCCAGCCAGAGTTTATTATCAATCTGGAGTTTATCATCCAGCCAGAGTTTATTATCAATCTGGAGTTTATCATCCAGCCAGAGTTTATTATCAATCTGGAGTTTATCATCCAGCCAGAGTTTATTATCAATCTGGAGTTTATCATCCAGCCAGAGTTTATTATCAATCTGGAGTTTATCATCCAGCCAGAGTTTATTATCAATCTGGAGTTTATCATCCAGCCAGAGTTTATTATCAATCTGGAGTTTATCATCCAGCCAGAGTTTATTATCAATCTGGAGTTTATCATCCAGCCAGAGTTTATTATCAATCTGGAGTTTATCATCCAGCCAGAGTTTATTATCAATCTGGAGTTTATCATCCAGCCAGAGTTTATTATCAATCTGGAGTTTATCATCCAGCCAGAGTTTATTATCAATCTGGAGTTTATCATCCAGCCAGAGTTTATTATCAATCTGGAGTTTATCATCCAGCCAGAGTTTATTATCAATCTGGAGTTTATCATCCAGCCAGAGTTTATTATCAATCTGGAGTTTATCATCCAGCCAGAGTTTATTATCAATCTGGAGTTTATCATCCAGCCAGAGTTTATTATCAATCTGGAGTTTATCATCCAGCCAGAGTTTATTATCAATCTGGAGTTTATCATCCAGCCAGAGTTTATTATCAATCTGGAGTTTATCATCCAGCCAGAGTTTATTATCAATCTGGAGTTTATCATCCAGCCAGAGTTTATTATCAATCTGGAGTTTATCATCCAGCCAGAGTTTATTATCAATCTGGAGTTTATCATCCAGCCAGAGTTTATTATCAATCTGGAGTTTATCATCCAGCCAGAGTTTATTATCAATCTGGAGTTTATCATCCAGCCAGAGTTTATTATCAATCTGGAGTTTATCATCCAGCCAGAGTTTATTATCAATCTGGAGTTTATCATCCAGCCAGAGTTTATTATCAATCTGGAGTTTATCATCCAGCCAGAGTTTATTATCAATCTGGAGTTTATCATCCAGCCAGAGTTTATTATCAATCTGGAGTTTATCATCCAGCCAGAGTTTATTATCAATCTGGAGTTTATCATCCAGCCAGAGTTTATTATCAATCTGGAGTTTATCATCCAGCCAGAGTTTATTATCAATCTGGAGTTTATCATCCAGCCAGAGTTTATTATCAATCTGGAGTTTATCATCCAGCCAGAGTTTATTATCAATCTGGAGTTTATCATCCAGCCAGAGTTTATTATCAATCTGGAGTTTATCATCCAGCCAGAGTTTATTATCAATCTGGAGTTTATCATCCAGCCAGAGTTTATTATCAATCTGGAGTTTATCATCCAGCCAGAGTTTATTATCAATCTGGAGTTTATCATCCAGCCAGAGTTTATTATCAATCTGGAGTTTATCATCCAGCCAGAGTTTATTATCAATCTGGAGTTTATCATCCAGCCAGAGTTTATTATCAATCTGGAGTTTATCATCCAGCCAGAGTTTATTATCAATCTGGAGTTTATCATCCAGCCAGAGTTTATTATCAATCTGGAGTTTATCATCCAGCCAGAGTTTATTATCAATCTGGAGTTTATCATCCAGCCAGAGTTTATTATCAATCTGGAGTTTATCATCCAGCCAGAGTTTATTATCAATCTGGAGTTTATCATCCAGCCAGAGTTTATTATCAATCTGGAGTTTATCATCCAGCCAGAGTTTATTATCAATCTGGAGTTTATCATCCAGCCAGAGTTTATTATCAATCTGGAGTTTATCATCCAGCCAGAGTTTATTATCAATCTGGAGTTTATCATCCAGCCAGAGTTTATTATCAATCTGGAGTTTATCATCCAGCCAGAGTTTATTATCAATCTGGAGTTTATCATCCAGCCAGAGTTTATTATCAATCTGGAGTTTATCATCCAGCCAGAGTTTATTATCAATCTGGAGTTTATCATCCAGCCAGAGTTTATTATCAATCTGGAGTTTATCATCCAGCCAGAGTTTATTATCAATCTGGAGTTTATCATCCAGCCAGAGTTTATTATCAATCTGGAGTTTATCATCCAGCCAGAGTTTATTATCAATCTGGAGTTTATCATCCAGCCAGAGTTTATTATCAATCTGGAGTTTATCATCCAGCCAGAGTTTATTATCAATCTGGAGTTTATCATCCAGCCAGAGTTTATTATCAATCTGGAGTTTATCATCCAGCCAGAGTTTATTATCAATCTGGAGTTTATCATCCAGCCAGAGTTTATTATCAATCTGGAGTTTATCATCCAGCCAGAGTTTATTATCAATCTGGAGTTTATCATCCAGCCAGAGTTTATTATCAATCTGGAGTTTATCATCCAGCCAGAGTTTATTATCAATCTGGAGTTTATCATCCAGCCAGAGTTTATTATCAATCTGGAGTTTATCATCCAGCCAGAGTTTATTATCAATCTGGAGTTTATCATCCAGCCAGAGTTTATTATCAATCTGGAGTTTATCATCCAGCCAGAGTTTATTATCAATCTGGAGTTTATCATCCAGCCAGAGTTTATTATCAATCTGGAGTTTATCATCCAGCCAGAGTTTATTATCAATCTGGAGTTTATCATCCAGCCAGAGTTTATTATCAATCTGGAGTTTATCATCCAGCCAGAGTTTATTATCAATCTGGAGTTTATCATCCAGCCAGAGTTTATTATCAATCTGGAGTTTATCATCCAGCCAGAGTTTATTATCAATCTGGAGTTTATCATCCAGCCAGAGTTTATTATCAATCTGGAGTTTATCATCCAGCCAGAGTTTATTATCAATCTGGAGTTTATCATCCAGCCAGAGTTTATTATCAATCTGGAGTTTATCATCCAGCCAGAGTTTATTATCAATCTGGAGTTTATCATCCAGCCAGAGTTTATTATCAATCTGGAGTTTATCATCCAGCCAGAGTTTATTATCAATCTGGAGTTTATCATCCAGCCAGAGTTTATTATCAATCTGGAGTTTATCATCCAGCCAGAGTTTATTATCAATCTGGAGTTTATCATCCAGCCAGAGTTTATTATCAATCTGGAGTTTATCATCCAGCCAGAGTTTATTATCAATCTGGAGTTTATCATCCAGCCAGAGTTTATTATCAATCTGGAGTTTATCATCCAGCCAGAGTTTATTATCAATCTGGAGTTTATCATCCAGCCAGAGTTTATTATCAATCTGGAGTTTATCATCCAGCCAGAGTTTATTATCAATCTGGAGTTTATCATCCAGCCAGAGTTTATTATCAATCTGGAGTTTATCATCCAGCCAGAGTTTATTATCAATCTGGAGTTTATCATCCAGCCAGAGTTTATTATCAATCTGGAGTTTATCATCCAGCCAGAGTTTATTATCAATCTGGAGTTTATCATCCAGCCAGAGTTTATTATCAATCTGGAGTTTATCATCCAGCCAGAGTTTATTATCAATCTGGAGTTTATCATCCAGCCAGAGTTTATTATCAATCTGGAGTTTATCATCCAGCCAGAGTTTATTATCAATCTGGAGTTTATCATCCAGCCAGAGTTTATTATCAATCTGGAGTTTATCATCCAGCCAGAGTTTATTATCAATCTGGAGTTTATCATCCAGCCAGAGTTTATTATCAATCTGGAGTTTATCATCCAGCCAGAGTTTATTATCAATCTGGAGTTTATCATCCAGCCAGAGTTTATTATCAATCTGGAGTTTATCATCCAGCCAGAGTTTATTATCAATCTGGAGTTTATCATCCAGCCAGAGTTTATTATCAATCTGGAGTTTATCATCCAGCCAGAGTTTATTATCAATCTGGAGTTTATCATCCAGCCAGAGTTTATTATCAATCTGGAGTTTATCATCCAGCCAGAGTTTATTATCAATCTGGAGTTTATCATCCAGCCAGAGTTTATTATCAATCTGGAGTTTATCATCCAGCCAGAGTTTATTATCAATCTGGAGTTTATCATCCAGCCAGAGTTTATTATCAATCTGGAGTTTATCATCCAGCCAGAGTTTATTATCAATCTGGAGTTTATCATCCAGCCAGAGTTTATTATCAATCTGGAGTTTATCATCCAGCCAGAGTTTATTATCAATCTGGAGTTTATCATCCAGCCAGAGTTTATTATCAATCTGGAGTTTATCATCCAGCCAGAGTTTATTATCAATCTGGAGTTTATCATCCAGCCAGAGTTTATTATCAATCTGGAGTTTATCATCCAGCCAGAGTTTATTATCAATCTGGAGTTTATCATCCAGCCAGAGTTTATTATCAATCTGGAGTTTATCATCCAGCCAGAGTTTATTATCAATCTGGAGTTTATCATCCAGCCAGAGTTTATTATCAATCTGGAGTTTATCATCCAGCCAGAGTTTATTATCAATCTGGAGTTTATCATCCAGCCAGAGTTTATTATCAATCTGGAGTTTATCATCCAGCCAGAGTTTATTATCAATCTGGAGTTTATCATCCAGCCAGAGTTTATTATCAATCTGGAGTTTATCATCCAGCCAGAGTTTATTATCAATCTGGAGTTTATCATCCAGCCAGAGTTTATTATCAATCTGGAGTTTATCATCCAGCCAGAGTTTATTATCAATCTGGAGTTTATCATCCAGCCAGAGTTTATTATCAATCTGGAGTTTATCATCCAGCCAGAGTTTATTATCAATCTGGAGTTTATCATCCAGCCAGAGTTTATTATCAATCTGGAGTTTATCATCCAGCCAGAGTTTATTATCAATCTGGAGTTTATCATCCAGCCAGAGTTTATTATCAATCTGGAGTTTATCATCCAGCCAGAGTTTATTATCAATCTGGAGTTTATCATCCAGCCAGAGTTTATTATCAATCTGGAGTTTATCATCCAGCCAGAGTTTATTATCAATCTGGAGTTTATCATCCAGCCAGAGTTTATTATCAATCTGGAGTTTATCATCCAGCCAGAGTTTATTATCAATCTGGAGTTTATCATCCAGCCAGAGTTTATTATCAATCTGGAGTTTATCATCCAGCCAGAGTTTATTATCAATCTGGAGTTTATCATCCAGCCAGAGTTTATTATCAATCTGGAGTTTATCATCCAGCCAGAGTTTATTATCAATCTGGAGTTTATCATCCAGCCAGAGTTTATTATCAATCTGGAGTTTATCATCCAGCCAGAGTTTATTATCAATCTGGAGTTTATCATCCAGCCAGAGTTTATTATCAATCTGGAGTTTATCATCCAGCCAGAGTTTATTATCAATCTGGAGTTTATCATCCAGCCAGAGTTTATTATCAATCTGGAGTTTATCATCCAGCCAGAGTTTATTATCAATCTGGAGTTTATCATCCAGCCAGAGTTTATTATCAATCTGGAGTTTATCATCCAGCCAGAGTTTATTATCAATCTGGAGTTTATCATCCAGCCAGAGTTTATTATCAATCTGGAGTTTATCATCCAGCCAGAGTTTATTATCAATCTGGAGTTTATCATCCAGCCAGAGTTTATTATCAATCTGGAGTTTATCATCCAGCCAGAGTTTATTATCAATCTGGAGTTTATCATCCAGCCAGAGTTTATTATCAATCTGGAGTTTATCATCCAGCCAGAGTTTATTATCAATCTGGAGTTTATCATCCAGCCAGAGTTTATTATCAATCTGGAGTTTATCATCCAGCCAGAGTTTATTATCAATCTGGAGTTTATCATCCAGCCAGAGTTTATTATCAATCTGGAGTTTATCATCCAGCCAGAGTTTATTATCAATCTGGAGTTTATCATCCAGCCAGAGTTTATTATCAATCTGGAGTTTATCATCCAGCCAGAGTTTATTATCAATCTGGAGTTTATCATCCAGCCAGAGTTTATTATCAATCTGGAGTTTATCATCCAGCCAGAGTTTATTATCAATCTGGAGTTTATCATCCAGCCAGAGTTTATTATCAATCTGGAGTTTATCATCCAGCCAGAGTTTATTATCAATCTGGAGTTTATCATCCAGCCAGAGTTTATTATCAATCTGGAGTTTATCATCCAGCCAGAGTTTATTATCAATCTGGAGTTTATCATCCAGCCAGAGTTTATTATCAATCTGGAGTTTATCATCCAGCCAGAGTTTATTATCAATCTGGAGTTTATCATCCAGCCAGAGTTTATTATCAATCTGGAGTTTATCATCCAGCCAGAGTTTATTATCAATCTGGAGTTTATCATCCAGCCAGAGTTTATTATCAATCTGGAGTTTATCATCCAGCCAGAGTTTATTATCAATCTGGAGTTTATCATCCAGCCAGAGTTTATTATCAATCTGGAGTTTATCATCCAGCCAGAGTTTATTATCAATCTGGAGTTTATCATCCAGCCAGAGTTTATTATCAATCTGGAGTTTATCATCCAGCCAGAGTTTATTATCAATCTGGAGTTTATCATCCAGCCAGAGTTTATTATCAATCTGGAGTTTATCATCCAGCCAGAGTTTATTATCAATCTGGAGTTTATCATCCAGCCAGAGTTTATTATCAATCTGGAGTTTATCATCCAGCCAGAGTTTATTATCAATCTGGAGTTTATCATCCAGCCAGAGTTTATTATCAATCTGGAGTTTATCATCCAGCCAGAGTTTATTATCAATCTGGAGTTTATCATCCAGCCAGAGTTTATTATCAATCTGGAGTTTATCATCCAGCCAGAGTTTATTATCAATCTGGAGTTTATCATCCAGCCAGAGTTTATTATCAATCTGGAGTTTATCATCCAGCCAGAGTTTATTATCAATCTGGAGTTTATCATCCAGCCAGAGTTTATTATCAATCTGGAGTTTATCATCCAGCCAGAGTTTATTATCAATCTGGAGTTTATCATCCAGCCAGAGTTTATTATCAATCTGGAGTTTATCATCCAGCCAGAGTTTATTATCAATCTGGAGTTTATCATCCAGCCAGAGTTTATTATCAATCTGGAGTTTATCATCCAGCCAGAGTTTATTATCAATCTGGAGTTTATCATCCAGCCAGAGTTTATTATCAATCTGGAGTTTATCATCCAGCCAGAGTTTATTATCAATCTGGAGTTTATCATCCAGCCAGAGTTTATTATCAATCTGGAGTTTATCATCCAGCCAGAGTTTATTATCAATCTGGAGTTTATCATCCAGCCAGAGTTTATTATCAATCTGGAGTTTATCATCCAGCCAGAGTTTATTATCAATCTGGAGTTTATCATCCAGCCAGAGTTTATTATCAATCTGGAGTTTATCATCCAGCCAGAGTTTATTATCAATCTGGAGTTTATCATCCAGCCAGAGTTTATTATCAATCTGGAGTTTATCATCCAGCCAGAGTTTATTATCAATCTGGAGTTTATCATCCAGCCAGAGTTTATTATCAATCTGGAGTTTATCATCCAGCCAGAGTTTATTATCAATCTGGAGTTTATCATCCAGCCAGAGTTTATTATCAATCTGGAGTTTATCATCCAGCCAGAGTTTATTATCAATCTGGAGTTTATCATCCAGCCAGAGTTTATTATCAATCTGGAGTTTATCATCCAGCCAGAGTTTATTATCAATCTGGAGTTTATCATCCAGCCAGAGTTTATTATCAATCTGGAGTTTATCATCCAGCCAGAGTTTATTATCAATCTGGAGTTTATCATCCAGCCAGAGTTTATTATCAATCTGGAGTTTATCATCCAGCCAGAGTTTATTATCAATCTGGAGTTTATCATCCAGCCAGAGTTTATTATCAATCTGGAGTTTATCATCCAGCCAGAGTTTATTATCAATCTGGAGTTTATCATCCAGCCAGAGTTTATTATCAATCTGGAGTTTATCATCCAGCCAGAGTTTATTATCAATCTGGAGTTTATCATCCAGCCAGAGTTTATTATCAATCTGGAGTTTATCATCCAGCCAGAGTTTATTATCAATCTGGAGTTTATCATCCAGCCAGAGTTTATTATCAATCTGGAGTTTATCATCCAGCCAGAGTTTATTATCAATCTGGAGTTTATCATCCAGCCAGAGTTTATTATCAATCTGGAGTTTATCATCCAGCCAGAGTTTATTATCAATCTGGAGTTTATCATCCAGCCAGAGTTTATTATCAATCTGGAGTTTATCATCCAGCCAGAGTTTATTATCAATCTGGAGTTTATCATCCAGCCAGAGTTTATTATCAATCTGGAGTTTATCATCCAGCCAGAGTTTATTATCAATCTGGAGTTTATCATCCAGCCAGAGTTTATTATCAATCTGGAGTTTATCATCCAGCCAGAGTTTATTATCAATCTGGAGTTTATCATCCAGCCAGAGTTTATTATCAATCTGGAGTTTATCATCCAGCCAGAGTTTATTATCAATCTGGAGTTTATCATCCAGCCAGAGTTTATTATCAATCTGGAGTTTATCATCCAGCCAGAGTTTATTATCAATCTGGAGTTTATCATCCAGCCAGAGTTTATTATCAATCTGGAGTTTATCATCCAGCCAGAGTTTATTATCAATCTGGAGTTTATCATCCAGCCAGAGTTTATTATCAATCTGGAGTTTATCATCCAGCCAGAGTTTATTATCAATCTGGAGTTTATCATCCAGCCAGAGTTTATTATCAATCTGGAGTTTATCATCCAGCCAGAGTTTATTATCAATCTGGAGTTTATCATCCAGCCAGAGTTTATTATCAATCTGGAGTTTATCATCCAGCCAGAGTTTATTATCAATCTGGAGTTTATCATCCAGCCAGAGTTTATTATCAATCTGGAGTTTATCATCCAGCCAGAGTTTATTATCAATCTGGAGTTTATCATCCAGCCAGAGTTTATTATCAATCTGGAGTTTATCATCCAGCCAGAGTTTATTATCAATCTGGAGTTTATCATCCAGCCAGAGTTTATTATCAATCTGGAGTTTATCATCCAGCCAGAGTTTATTATCAATCTGGAGTTTATCATCCAGCCAGAGTTTATTATCAATCTGGAGTTTATCATCCAGCCAGAGTTTATTATCAATCTGGAGTTTATCATCCAGCCAGAGTTTATTATCAATCTGGAGTTTATCATCCAGCCAGAGTTTATTATCAATCTGGAGTTTATCATCCAGCCAGAGTTTATTATCAATCTGGAGTTTATCATCCAGCCAGAGTTTATTATCAATCTGGAGTTTATCATCCAGCCAGAGTTTATTATCAATCTGGAGTTTATCATCCAGCCAGAGTTTATTATCAATCTGGAGTTTATCATCCAGCCAGAGTTTATTATCAATCTGGAGTTTATCATCCAGCCAGAGTTTATTATCAATCTGGAGTTTATCATCCAGCCAGAGTTTATTATCAATCTGGAGTTTATCATCCAGCCAGAGTTTATTATCAATCTGGAGTTTATCATCCAGCCAGAGTTTATTATCAATCTGGAGTTTATCATCCAGCCAGAGTTTATTATCAATCTGGAGTTTATCATCCAGCCAGAGTTTATTATCAATCTGGAGTTTATCATCCAGCCAGAGTTTATTATCAATCTGGAGTTTATCATCCAGCCAGAGTTTATTATCAATCTGGAGTTTATCATCCAGCCAGAGTTTATTATCAATCTGGAGTTTATCATCCAGCCAGAGTTTATTATCAATCTGGAGTTTATCATCCAGCCAGAGTTTATTATCAATCTGGAGTTTATCATCCAGCCAGAGTTTATTATCAATCTGGAGTTTATCATCCAGCCAGAGTTTATTATCAATCTGGAGTTTATCATCCAGCCAGAGTTTATTATCAATCTGGAGTTTATCATCCAGCCAGAGTTTATTATCAATCTGGAGTTTATCATCCAGCCAGAGTTTATTATCAATCTGGAGTTTATCATCCAGCCAGAGTTTATTATCAATCTGGAGTTTATCATCCAGCCAGAGTTTATTATCAATCTGGAGTTTATCATCCAGCCAGAGTTTATTATCAATCTGGAGTTTATCATCCAGCCAGAGTTTATTATCAATCTGGAGTTTATCATCCAGCCAGAGTTTATTATCAATCTGGAGTTTATCATCCAGCCAGAGTTTATTATCAATCTGGAGTTTATCATCCAGCCAGAGTTTATTATCAATCTGGAGTTTATCATCCAGCCAGAGTTTATTATCAATCTGGAGTTTATCATCCAGCCAGAGTTTATTATCAATCTGGAGTTTATCATCCAGCCAGAGTTTATTATCAATCTGGAGTTTATCATCCAGCCAGAGTTTATTATCAATCTGGAGTTTATCATCCAGCCAGAGTTTATTATCAATCTGGAGTTTATCATCCAGCCAGAGTTTATTATCAATCTGGAGTTTATCATCCAGCCAGAGTTTATTATCAATCTGGAGTTTATCATCCAGCCAGAGTTTATTATCAATCTGGAGTTTATCATCCAGCCAGAGTTTATTATCAATCTGGAGTTTATCATCCAGCCAGAGTTTATTATCAATCTGGAGTTTATCATCCAGCCAGAGTTTATTATCAATCTGGAGTTTATCATCCAGCCAGAGTTTATTATCAATCTGGAGTTTATCATCCAGCCAGAGTTTATTATCAATCTGGAGTTTATCATCCAGCCAGAGTTTATTATCAATCTGGAGTTTATCATCCAGCCAGAGTTTATTATCAATCTGGAGTTTATCATCCAGCCAGAGTTTATTATCAATCTGGAGTTTATCATCCAGCCAGAGTTTATTATCAATCTGGAGTTTATCATCCAGCCAGAGTTTATTATCAATCTGGAGTTTATCATCCAGCCAGAGTTTATTATCAATCTGGAGTTTATCATCCAGCCAGAGTTTATTATCAATCTGGAGTTTATCATCCAGCCAGAGTTTATTATCAATCTGGAGTTTATCATCCAGCCAGAGTTTATTATCAATCTGGAGTTTATCATCCAGCCAGAGTTTATTATCAATCTGGAGTTTATCATCCAGCCAGAGTTTATTATCAATCTGGAGTTTATCATCCAGCCAGAGTTTATTATCAATCTGGAGTTTATCATCCAGCCAGAGTTTATTATCAATCTGGAGTTTATCATCCAGCCAGAGTTTATTATCAATCTGGAGTTTATCATCCAGCCAGAGTTTATTATCAATCTGGAGTTTATCATCCAGCCAGAGTTTATTATCAATCTGGAGTTTATCATCCAGCCAGAGTTTATTATCAATCTGGAGTTTATCATCCAGCCAGAGTTTATTATCAATCTGGAGTTTATCATCCAGCCAGAGTTTATTATCAATCTGGAGTTTATCATCCAGCCAGAGTTTATTATCAATCTGGAGTTTATCATCCAGCCAGAGTTTATTATCAATCTGGAGTTTATCATCCAGCCAGAGTTTATTATCAATCTGGAGTTTATCATCCAGCCAGAGTTTATTATCAATCTGGAGTTTATCATCCAGCCAGAGTTTATTATCAATCTGGAGTTTATCATCCAGCCAGAGTTTATTATCAATCTGGAGTTTATCATCCAGCCAGAGTTTATTATCAATCTGGAGTTTATCATCCAGCCAGAGTTTATTATCAATCTGGAGTTTATCATCCAGCCAGAGTTTATTATCAATCTGGAGTTTATCATCCAGCCAGAGTTTATTATCAATCTGGAGTTTATCATCCAGCCAGAGTTTATTATCAATCTGGAGTTTATCATCCAGCCAGAGTTTATTATCAATCTGGAGTTTATCATCCAGCCAGAGTTTATTATCAATCTGGAGTTTATCATCCAGCCAGAGTTTATTATCAATCTGGAGTTTATCATCCAGCCAGAGTTTATTATCAATCTGGAGTTTATCATCCAGCCAGAGTTTATTATCAATCTGGAGTTTATCATCCAGCCAGAGTTTATTATCAATCTGGAGTTTATCATCCAGCCAGAGTTTATTATCAATCTGGAGTTTATCATCCAGCCAGAGTTTATTATCAATCTGGAGTTTATCATCCAGCCAGAGTTTATTATCAATCTGGAGTTTATCATCCAGCCAGAGTTTATTATCAATCTGGAGTTTATCATCCAGCCAGAGTTTATTATCAATCTGGAGTTTATCATCCAGCCAGAGTTTATTATCAATCTGGAGTTTATCATCCAGCCAGAGTTTATTATCAATCTGGAGTTTATCATCCAGCCAGAGTTTATTATCAATCTGGAGTTTATCATCCAGCCAGAGTTTATTATCAATCTGGAGTTTATCATCCAGCCAGAGTTTATTATCAATCTGGAGTTTATCATCCAGCCAGAGTTTATTATCAATCTGGAGTTTATCATCCAGCCAGAGTTTATTATCAATCTGGAGTTTATCATCCAGCCAGAGTTTATTATCAATCTGGAGTTTATCATCCAGCCAGAGTTTATTATCAATCTGGAGTTTATCATCCAGCCAGAGTTTATTATCAATCTGGAGTTTATCATCCAGCCAGAGTTTATTATCAATCTGGAGTTTATCATCCAGCCAGAGTTTATTATCAATCTGGAGTTTATCATCCAGCCAGAGTTTATTATCAATCTGGAGTTTATCATCCAGCCAGAGTTTATTATCAATCTGGAGTTTATCATCCAGCCAGAGTTTATTATCAATCTGGAGTTTATCATCCAGCCAGAGTTTATTATCAATCTGGAGTTTATCATCCAGCCAGAGTTTATTATCAATCTGGAGTTTATCATCCAGCCAGAGTTTATTATCAATCTGGAGTTTATCATCCAGCCAGAGTTTATTATCAATCTGGAGTTTATCATCCAGCCAGAGTTTATTATCAATCTGGAGTTTATCATCCAGCCAGAGTTTATTATCAATCTGGAGTTTATCATCCAGCCAGAGTTTATTATCAATCTGGAGTTTATCATCCAGCCAGAGTTTATTATCAATCTGGAGTTTATCATCCAGCCAGAGTTTATTATCAATCTGGAGTTTATCATCCAGCCAGAGTTTATTATCAATCTGGAGTTTATCATCCAGCCAGAGTTTATTATCAATCTGGAGTTTATCATCCAGCCAGAGTTTATTATCAATCTGGAGTTTATCATCCAGCCAGAGTTTATTATCAATCTGGAGTTTATCATCCAGCCAGAGTTTATTATCAATCTGGAGTTTATCATCCAGCCAGAGTTTATTATCAATCTGGAGTTTATCATCCAGCCAGAGTTTATTATCAATCTGGAGTTTATCATCCAGCCAGAGTTTATTATCAATCTGGAGTTTATCATCCAGCCAGAGTTTATTATCAATCTGGAGTTTATCATCCAGCCAGAGTTTATTATCAATCTGGAGTTTATCATCCAGCCAGAGTTTATTATCAATCTGGAGTTTATCATCCAGCCAGAGTTTATTATCAATCTGGAGTTTATCATCCAGCCAGAGTTTATTATCAATCTGGAGTTTATCATCCAGCCAGAGTTTATTATCAATCTGGAGTTTATCATCCAGCCAGAGTTTATTATCAATCTGGAGTTTATCATCCAGCCAGAGTTTATTATCAATCTGGAGTTTATCATCCAGCCAGAGTTTATTATCAATCTGGAGTTTATCATCCAGCCAGAGTTTATTATCAATCTGGAGTTTATCATCCAGCCAGAGTTTATTATCAATCTGGAGTTTATCATCCAGCCAGAGTTTATTATCAATCTGGAGTTTATCATCCAGCCAGAGTTTATTATCAATCTGGAGTTTATCATCCAGCCAGAGTTTATTATCAATCTGGAGTTTATCATCCAGCCAGAGTTTATTATCAATCTGGAGTTTATCATCCAGCCAGAGTTTATTATCAATCTGGAGTTTATCATCCAGCCAGAGTTTATTATCAATCTGGAGTTTATCATCCAGCCAGAGTTTATTATCAATCTGGAGTTTATCATCCAGCCAGAGTTTATTATCAATCTGGAGTTTATCATCCAGCCAGAGTTTATTATCAATCTGGAGTTTATCATCCAGCCAGAGTTTATTATCAATCTGGAGTTTATCATCCAGCCAGAGTTTATTATCAATCTGGAGTTTATCATCCAGCCAGAGTTTATTATCAATCTGGAGTTTATCATCCAGCCAGAGTTTATTATCAATCTGGAGTTTATCATCCAGCCAGAGTTTATTATCAATCTGGAGTTTATCATCCAGCCAGAGTTTATTATCAATCTGGAGTTTATCATCCAGCCAGAGTTTATTATCAATCTGGAGTTTATCATCCAGCCAGAGTTTATTATCAATCTGGAGTTTATCATCCAGCCAGAGTTTATTATCAATCTGGAGTTTATCATCCAGCCAGAGTTTATTATCAATCTGGAGTTTATCATCCAGCCAGAGTTTATTATCAATCTGGAGTTTATCATCCAGCCAGAGTTTATTATCAATCTGGAGTTTATCATCCAGCCAGAGTTTATTATCAATCTGGAGTTTATCATCCAGCCAGAGTTTATTATCAATCTGGAGTTTATCATCCAGCCAGAGTTTATTATCAATCTGGAGTTTATCATCCAGCCAGAGTTTATTATCAATCTGGAGTTTATCATCCAGCCAGAGTTTATTATCAATCTGGAGTTTATCATCCAGCCAGAGTTTATTATCAATCTGGAGTTTATCATCCAGCCAGAGTTTATTATCAATCTGGAGTTTATCATCCAGCCAGAGTTTATTATCAATCTGGAGTTTATCATCCAGCCAGAGTTTATTATCAATCTGGAGTTTATCATCCAGCCAGAGTTTATTATCAATCTGGAGTTTATCATCCAGCCAGAGTTTATTATCAATCTGGAGTTTATCATCCAGCCAGAGTTTATTATCAATCTGGAGTTTATCATCCAGCCAGAGTTTATTATCAATCTGGAGTTTATCATCCAGCCAGAGTTTATTATCAATCTGGAGTTTATCATCCAGCCAGAGTTTATTATCAATCTGGAGTTTATCATCCAGCCAGAGTTTATTATCAATCTGGAGTTTATCATCCAGCCAGAGTTTATTATCAATCTGGAGTTTATCATCCAGCCAGAGTTTATTATCAATCTGGAGTTTATCATCCAGCCAGAGTTTATTATCAATCTGGAGTTTATCATCCAGCCAGAGTTTATTATCAATCTGGAGTTTATCATCCAGCCAGAGTTTATTATCAATCTGGAGTTTATCATCCAGCCAGAGTTTATTATCAATCTGGAGTTTATCATCCAGCCAGAGTTTATTATCAATCTGGAGTTTATCATCCAGCCAGAGTTTATTATCAATCTGGAGTTTATCATCCAGCCAGAGTTTATTATCAATCTGGAGTTTATCATCCAGCCAGAGTTTATTATCAATCTGGAGTTTATCATCCAGCCAGAGTTTATTATCAATCTGGAGTTTATCATCCAGCCAGAGTTTATTATCAATCTGGAGTTTATCATCCAGCCAGAGTTTATTATCAATCTGGAGTTTATCATCCAGCCAGAGTTTATTATCAATCTGGAGTTTATCATCCAGCCAGAGTTTATTATCAATCTGGAGTTTATCATCCAGCCAGAGTTTATTATCAATCTGGAGTTTATCATCCAGCCAGAGTTTATTATCAATCTGGAGTTTATCATCCAGCCAGAGTTTATTATCAATCTGGAGTTTATCATCCAGCCAGAGTTTATTATCAATCTGGAGTTTATCATCCAGCCAGAGTTTATTATCAATCTGGAGTTTATCATCCAGCCAGAGTTTATTATCAATCTGGAGTTTATCATCCAGCCAGAGTTTATTATCAATCTGGAGTTTATCATCCAGCCAGAGTTTATTATCAATCTGGAGTTTATCATCCAGCCAGAGTTTATTATCAATCTGGAGTTTATCATCCAGCCAGAGTTTATTATCAATCTGGAGTTTATCATCCAGCCAGAGTTTATTATCAATCTGGAGTTTATCATCCAGCCAGAGTTTATTATCAATCTGGAGTTTATCATCCAGCCAGAGTTTATTATCAATCTGGAGTTTATCATCCAGCCAGAGTTTATTATCAATCTGGAGTTTATCATCCAGCCAGAGTTTATTATCAATCTGGAGTTTATCATCCAGCCAGAGTTTATTATCAATCTGGAGTTTATCATCCAGCCAGAGTTTATTATCAATCTGGAGTTTATCATCCAGCCAGAGTTTATTATCAATCTGGAGTTTATCATCCAGCCAGAGTTTATTATCAATCTGGAGTTTATCATCCAGCCAGAGTTTATTATCAATCTGGAGTTTATCATCCAGCCAGAGTTTATTATCAATCTGGAGTTTATCATCCAGCCAGAGTTTATTATCAATCTGGAGTTTATCATCCAGCCAGAGTTTATTATCAATCTGGAGTTTATCATCCAGCCAGAGTTTATTATCAATCTGGAGTTTATCATCCAGCCAGAGTTTATTATCAATCTGGAGTTTATCATCCAGCCAGAGTTTATTATCAATCTGGAGTTTATCATCCAGCCAGAGTTTATTATCAATCTGGAGTTTATCATCCAGCCAGAGTTTATTATCAATCTGGAGTTTATCATCCAGCCAGAGTTTATTATCAATCTGGAGTTTATCATCCAGCCAGAGTTTATTATCAATCTGGAGTTTATCATCCAGCCAGAGTTTATTATCAATCTGGAGTTTATCATCCAGCCAGAGTTTATTATCAATCTGGAGTTTATCATCCAGCCAGAGTTTATTATCAATCTGGAGTTTATCATCCAGCCAGAGTTTATTATCAATCTGGAGTTTATCATCCAGCCAGAGTTTATTATCAATCTGGAGTTTATCATCCAGCCAGAGTTTATTATCAATCTGGAGTTTATCATCCAGCCAGAGTTTATTATCAATCTGGAGTTTATCATCCAGCCAGAGTTTATTATCAATCTGGAGTTTATCATCCAGCCAGAGTTTATTATCAATCTGGAGTTTATCATCCAGCCAGAGTTTATTATCAATCTGGAGTTTATCATCCAGCCAGAGTTTATTATCAATCTGGAGTTTATCATCCAGCCAGAGTTTATTATCAATCTGGAGTTTATCATCCAGCCAGAGTTTATTATCAATCTGGAGTTTATCATCCAGCCAGAGTTTATTATCAATCTGGAGTTTATCATCCAGCCAGAGTTTATTATCAATCTGGAGTTTATCATCCAGCCAGAGTTTATTATCAATCTGGAGTTTATCATCCAGCCAGAGTTTATTATCAATCTGGAGTTTATCATCCAGCCAGAGTTTATTATCAATCTGGAGTTTATCATCCAGCCAGAGTTTATTATCAATCTGGAGTTTATCATCCAGCCAGAGTTTATTATCAATCTGGAGTTTATCATCCAGCCAGAGTTTATTATCAATCTGGAGTTTATCATCCAGCCAGAGTTTATTATCAATCTGGAGTTTATCATCCAGCCAGAGTTTATTATCAATCTGGAGTTTATCATCCAGCCAGAGTTTATTATCAATCTGGAGTTTATCATCCAGCCAGAGTTTATTATCAATCTGGAGTTTATCATCCAGCCAGAGTTTATTATCAATCTGGAGTTTATCATCCAGCCAGAGTTTATTATCAATCTGGAGTTTATCATCCAGCCAGAGTTTATTATCAATCTGGAGTTTATCATCCAGCCAGAGTTTATTATCAATCTGGAGTTTATCATCCAGCCAGAGTTTATTATCAATCTGGAGTTTATCATCCAGCCAGAGTTTATTATCAATCTGGAGTTTATCATCCAGCCAGAGTTTATTATCAATCTGGAGTTTATCATCCAGCCAGAGTTTATTATCAATCTGGAGTTTATCATCCAGCCAGAGTTTATTATCAATCTGGAGTTTATCATCCAGCCAGAGTTTATTATCAATCTGGAGTTTATCATCCAGCCAGAGTTTATTATCAATCTGGAGTTTATCATCCAGCCAGAGTTTATTATCAATCTGGAGTTTATCATCCAGCCAGAGTTTATTATCAATCTGGAGTTTATCATCCAGCCAGAGTTTATTATCAATCTGGAGTTTATCATCCAGCCAGAGTTTATTATCAATCTGGAGTTTATCATCCAGCCAGAGTTTATTATCAATCTGGAGTTTATCATCCAGCCAGAGTTTATTATCAATCTGGAGTTTATCATCCAGCCAGAGTTTATTATCAATCTGGAGTTTATCATCCAGCCAGAGTTTATTATCAATCTGGAGTTTATCATCCAGCCAGAGTTTATTATCAATCTGGAGTTTATCATCCAGCCAGAGTTTATTATCAATCTGGAGTTTATCATCCAGCCAGAGTTTATTATCAATCTGGAGTTTATCATCCAGCCAGAGTTTATTATCAATCTGGAGTTTATCATCCAGCCAGAGTTTATTATCAATCTGGAGTTTATCATCCAGCCAGAGTTTATTATCAATCTGGAGTTTATCATCCAGCCAGAGTTTATTATCAATCTGGAGTTTATCATCCAGCCAGAGTTTATTATCAATCTGGAGTTTATCATCCAGCCAGAGTTTATTATCAATCTGGAGTTTATCATCCAGCCAGAGTTTATTATCAATCTGGAGTTTATCATCCAGCCAGAGTTTATTATCAATCTGGAGTTTATCATCCAGCCAGAGTTTATTATCAATCTGGAGTTTATCATCCAGCCAGAGTTTATTATCAATCTGGAGTTTATCATCCAGCCAGAGTTTATTATCAATCTGGAGTTTATCATCCAGCCAGAGTTTATTATCAATCTGGAGTTTATCATCCAGCCAGAGTTTATTATCAATCTGGAGTTTATCATCCAGCCAGAGTTTATTATCAATCTGGAGTTTATCATCCAGCCAGAGTTTATTATCAATCTGGAGTTTATCATCCAGCCAGAGTTTATTATCAATCTGGAGTTTATCATCCAGCCAGAGTTTATTATCAATCTGGAGTTTATCATCCAGCCAGAGTTTATTATCAATCTGGAGTTTATCATCCAGCCAGAGTTTATTATCAATCTGGAGTTTATCATCCAGCCAGAGTTTATTATCAATCTGGAGTTTATCATCCAGCCAGAGTTTATTATCAATCTGGAGTTTATCATCCAGCCAGAGTTTATTATCAATCTGGAGTTTATCATCCAGCCAGAGTTTATTATCAATCTGGAGTTTATCATCCAGCCAGAGTTTATTATCAATCTGGAGTTTATCATCCAGCCAGAGTTTATTATCAATCTGGAGTTTATCATCCAGCCAGAGTTTATTATCAATCTGGAGTTTATCATCCAGCCAGAGTTTATTATCAATCTGGAGTTTATCACCAGCCAGAGTCTATTATCCATCTGGAGTTTATCATCCAGCCAGAGTTTATTATCAATCTGGAGTTTATCATCCAGCCAGAGTTTATTATCAATCTGGAGTTTATCATCCAGCCAGAGTTTATTATCAATCTGGAGTTTATCATCCAGCCAGAGTTTATTATCAATCTGGAGTTTATCATCCAGCCAGAGTTTATTATCAATCTGGAGTTTATCATCCAGCCAGAGTTTATTATCAATCTGGAGTTTATCATCCAGCCAGAGTTTATTATCAATCTGGAGTTTATCATCCAGCCAGAGTTTATTATCAATCTGGAGTTTATCATCCAGCCAGAGTTTATTATCAATCTGGAGTTTATCATCCAGCCAGAGTTTATTATCAATCTGGAGTTTATCACCCAGCCAGAGTTTATTATCAATCTGGAGTTTATCATCCAGCCAGAGTTTATTATCAATCTGGAGTTTATCACCAGCCAGAGTTTATTATCAATCTGGAGTTTATCATCCAGCCAGAGTTTATTATCAATCTCGAGTTTATCATCCAGCCAGAGTTTATTATCCATTTGGAGTTTATCATCCAGCCAGAGTTTATTATCAATCTGGAGTTTATCATCCAGCCAGAGTTTATTATCAATCTGGAGTTTATCATCCAGCCAGAGTTTATTATCAATCTGGAGTTTATCATCCAGCCAGAGTTTATTATCAATCTGGAGTTAATCATACAGCCAGAGTTTTTTTTATCTATCTGGAGTTTATCATACAGCCAGAGTTTATTATCTATCTGGAGTTTATCATCCAGCCAGAGTTTATTATCAATCTGGAGTTTATCATCCAGCCAGAGTTTATTATCAATCTGGAGTTTATCATCCAGCCAGAGTTTATTATCAATCTGGAGTTTATCATCCAGCCAGAGTTTATTATCAATCTGGAGTTTATCATCCAGCCAGAGTTTATTATCAATCTGGAGTTTATCATCCAGCCAGAGTTTATTATCAATCTGGAGTTTATCATCCAGCCAGAGTTTATTATCAATCTGGAGTTTATCATCCAGCCAGAGTTTATTATCAATCTGGAGTTTATCATCCAGCCAGAGTTTATTATCAATCTGGAGTTTATCATCCAGCCAGAGTTTATTATCAATCTGGAGTTTATCATCCAGCCAGAGTTTATTATCAATCTGGAGTTTATCATCCAGCCAGAGTTTATTATCAATCTGGAGTTTATCATCCAGCCAGAGTTTATTATCAATCTGGAGTTTATCATCCAGCCAGAGTTTATTATCAATCTGGAGTTTATCATCCAGCCAGAGTTTATTATCAATCTGGAGTTTATCATCCAGCCAGAGTTTATTATCAATCTGGAGTTTATCATCCAGCCAGAGTTTATTATCAATCTGGAGTTTATCATCCAGCCAGAGTTTATTATCAATCTGGAGTTTATCATCCAGCCAGAGTTTATTATCAATCTGGAGTTTATCATCCAGCCAGAGTTTATTATCAATCTGGAGTTTATCATCCAGCCAGAGTTTATTATCAATCTGGAGTTTATCATCCAGCCAGAGTTTATTATCAATCTGGAGTTTATCATCCAGCCAGAGTTTATTATCAATCTGGAGTTTATCATCCAGCCAGAGTTTATTATCAATCTGGAGTTTATCATCCAGCCAGAGTTTATTATCAATCTGGAGTTTATCATCCAGCCAGAGTTTATTATCAATCTGGAGTTTATCATCCAGCCAGAGTTTATTATCAATCTGGAGTTTATCATCCAGCCAGAGTTTATTATCAATCTGGAGTTTATCATCCAGCCAGAGTTTATTATCAATCTGGAGTTTATCATCCAGCCAGAGTTTATTATCAATCTGGAGTTTATCATCCAGCCAGAGTTTATTATCAATCTGGAGTTTATCATCCAGCCAGAGTTTATTATCAATCTGGAGTTTATCATCCAGCCAGAGTTTATTATCAATCTGGAGTTTATCATCCAGCCAGAGTTTATTATCAATCTGGAGTTTATCATCCAGCCAGAGTTTATTATCAATCTGGAGTTTATCATCCAGCCAGAGTTTATTATCAATCTGGAGTTTATCATCCAGCCAGAGTTTATTATCAATCTGGAGTTTATCATCCAGCCAGAGTTTATTATCAATCTGGAGTTTATCATCCAGCCAGAGTTTATTATCAATCTGGAGTTTATCATCCAGCCAGAGTTTATTATCAATCTGGAGTTTATCATCCAGCCAGAGTTTATTATCAATCTGGAGTTTATCATCCAGCCAGAGTTTATTATCAATCTGGAGTTTATCATCCAGCCAGAGTTTATTATCAATCTGGAGTTTATCATCCAGCCAGAGTTTATTATCAATCTGGAGTTTATCATCCAGCCAGAGTTTATTATCAATCTGGAGTTTATCATCCAGCCAGAGTTTATTATCAATCTGGAGTTTATCATCCAGCCAGAGTTTATTATCAATCTGGAGTTTATCATCCAGCCAGAGTTTATTATCAATCTGGAGTTTATCATCCAGCCAGAGTTTATTATCAATCTGGAGTTTATCATCCAGCCAGAGTTTATTATCAATCTGGAGTTTATCATCCAGCCAGAGTTTATTATCAATCTGGAGTTTATCATCCAGCCAGAGTTTATTATCAATCTGGAGTTTATCATCCAGCCAGAGTTTATTATCAATCTGGAGTTTATCATCCAGCCAGAGTTTATTATCAATCTGGAGTTTATCATCCAGCCAGAGTTTATTATCAATCTGGAGTTTATCATCCAGCCAGAGTTTATTATCAATCTGGAGTTTATCATCCAGCCAGAGTTTATTATCAATCTGGAGTTTATCATCCAGCCAGAGTTTATTATCAATCTGGAGTTTATCATCCAGCCAGAGTTTATTATCAATCTGGAGTTTATCATCCAGCCAGAGTTTATTATCAATCTGGAGTTTATCATCCAGCCAGAGTTTATTATCAATCTGGAGTTTATCATCCAGCCAGAGTTTATTATCAATCTGGAGTTTATCATCCAGCCAGAGTTTATTATCAATCTGGAGTTTATCATCCAGCCAGAGTTTATTATCAATCTGGAGTTTATCATCCAGCCAGAGTTTATTATCAATCTGGAGTTTATCATCCAGCCAGAGTTTATTATCAATCTGGAGTTTATCATCCAGCCAGAGTTTATTATCAATCTGGAGTTTATCATCCAGCCAGAGTTTATTATCAATCTGGAGTTTATCATCCAGCCAGAGTTTATTATCAATCTGGAGTTTATCATCCAGCCAGAGTTTATTATCAATCTGGAGTTTATCATCCAGCCAGAGTTTATTATCAATCTGGAGTTTATCATCCAGCCAGAGTTTATTATCAATCTGGAGTTTATCATCCAGCCAGAGTTTATTATCAATCTGGAGTTTATCATCCAGCCAGAGTTTATTATCAATCTGGAGTTTATCATCCAGCCAGAGTTTATTATCAATCTGGAGTTTATCATCCAGCCAGAGTTTATTATCAATCTGGAGTTTATCATCCAGCCAGAGTTTATTATCAATCTGGAGTTTATCATCCAGCCAGAGTTTATTATCAATCTGGAGTTTATCATCCAGCCAGAGTTTATTATCAATCTGGAGTTTATCATCCAGCCAGAGTTTATTATCAATCTGGAGTTTATCATCCAGCCAGAGTTTATTATCAATCTGGAGTTTATCATCCAGCCAGAGTTTATTATCAATCTGGAGTTTATCATCCAGCCAGAGTTTATTATCAATCTGGAGTTTATCATCCAGCCAGAGTTTATTATCAATCTGGAGTTTATCATCCAGCCAGAGTTTATTATCAATCTGGAGTTTATCATCCAGCCAGAGTTTATTATCAATCTGGAGTTTATCATCCAGCCAGAGTTTATTATCAATCTGGAGTTTATCATCCAGCCAGAGTTTATTATCAATCTGGAGTTTATCATCCAGCCAGAGTTTATTATCAATCTGGAGTTTATCATCCAGCCAGAGTTTATTATCAATCTGGAGTTTATCATCCAGCCAGAGTTTATTATCAATCTGGAGTTTATCATCCAGCCAGAGTTTATTATCAATCTGGAGTTTATCATCCAGCCAGAGTTTATTATCAATCTGGAGTTTATCATCCAGCCAGAGTTTATTATCAATCTGGAGTTTATCATCCAGCCAGAGTTTATTATCAATCTGGAGTTTATCATCCAGCCAGAGTTTATTATCAATCTGGAGTTTATCATCCAGCCAGAGTTTATTATCAATCTGGAGTTTATCATCCAGCCAGAGTTTATTATCAATCTGGAGTTTATCATCCAGCCAGAGTTTATTATCAATCTGGAGTTTATCATCCAGCCAGAGTTTATTATCAATCTGGAGTTTATCATCCAGCCAGAGTTTATTATCAATCTGGAGTTTATCATCCAGCCAGAGTTTATTATCAATCTGGAGTTTATCATCCAGCCAGAGTTTATTATCAATCTGGAGTTTATCATCCAGCCAGAGTTTATTATCAATCTGGAGTTTATCATCCAGCCAGAGTTTATTATCAATCTGGAGTTTATCATCCAGCCAGAGTTTATTATCAATCTGGAGTTTATCATCCAGCCAGAGTTTATTATCAATCTGGAGTTTATCATCCAGCCAGAGTTTATTATCAATCTGGAGTTTATCATCCAGCCAGAGTTTATTATCAATCTGGAGTTTATCATCCAGCCAGAGTTTATTATCAATCTGGAGTTTATCATCCAGCCAGAGTTTATTATCAATCTGGAGTTTATCATCCAGCCAGAGTTTATTATCAATCTGGAGTTTATCATCCAGCCAGAGTTTATTATCAATCTGGAGTTTATCATCCAGCCAGAGTTTATTATCAATCTGGAGTTTATCATCCAGCCAGAGTTTATTATCAATCTGGAGTTTATCATCCAGCCAGAGTTTATTATCAATCTGGAGTTTATCATCCAGCCAGAGTTTATTATCAATCTGGAGTTTATCATCCAGCCAGAGTTTATTATCAATCTGGAGTTTATCATCCAGCCAGAGTTTATTATCAATCTGGAGTTTATCATCCAGCCAGAGTTTATTATCAATCTGGAGTTTATCATCCAGCCAGAGTTTATTATCAATCTGGAGTTTATCATCCAGCCAGAGTTTATTATCAATCTGGAGTTTATCATCCAGCCAGAGTTTATTATCAATCTGGAGTTTATCATCCAGCCAGAGTTTATTATCAATCTGGAGTTTATCATCCAGCCAGAGTTTATTATCAATCTGGAGTTTATCATCCAGCCAGAGTTTATTATCAATCTGGAGTTTATCATCCAGCCAGAGTTTATTATCAATCTGGAGTTTATCATCCAGCCAGAGTTTATTATCAATCTGGAGTTTATCATCCAGCCAGAGTTTATTATCAATCTGGAGTTTATCATCCAGCCAGAGTTTATTATCAATCTGGAGTTTATCATCCAGCCAGAGTTTATTATCAATCTGGAGTTTATCATCCAGCCAGAGTTTATTATCAATCTGGAGTTTATCATCCAGCCAGAGTTTATTATCAATCTGGAGTTTATCATCCAGCCAGAGTTTATTATCAATCTGGAGTTTATCATCCAGCCAGAGTTTATTATCAATCTGGAGTTTATCATCCAGCCAGAGTTTATTATCAATCTGGAGTTTATCATCCAGCCAGAGTTTATTATCAATCTGGAGTTTATCATCCAGCCAGAGTTTATTATCAATCTGGAGTTTATCATCCAGCCAGAGTTTATTATCAATCTGGAGTTTATCATCCAGCCAGAGTTTATTATCAATCTGGAGTTTATCATCCAGCCAGAGTTTATTATCAATCTGGAGTTTATCATCCAGCCAGAGTTTATTATCAATCTGGAGTTTATCATCCAGCCAGAGTTTATTATCAATCTGGAGTTTATCATCCAGCCAGAGTTTATTATCAATCTGGAGTTTATCATCCAGCCAGAGTTTATTATCAATCTGGAGTTTATCATCCAGCCAGAGTTTATTATCAATCTGGAGTTTATCATCCAGCCAGAGTTTATTATCAATCTGGAGTTTATCATCCAGCCAGAGTTTATTATCAATCTGGAGTTTATCATCCAGCCAGAGTTTATTATCAATCTGGAGTTTATCATCCAGCCAGAGTTTATTATCAATCTGGAGTTTATCATCCAGCCAGAGTTTATTATCAATCTGGAGTTTATCATCCAGCCAGAGTTTATTATCAATCTGGAGTTTATCATCCAGCCAGAGTTTATTATCAATCTGGAGTTTATCATCCAGCCAGAGTTTATTATCAATCTGGAGTTTATCATCCAGCCAGAGTTTATTATCAATCTGGAGTTTATCATCCAGCCAGAGTTTATTATCAATCTGGAGTTTATCATCCAGCCAGAGTTTATTATCAATCTGGAGTTTATCATCCAGCCAGAGTTTATTATCAATCTGGAGTTTATCATCCAGCCAGAGTTTATTATCAATCTGGAGTTTATCATCCAGCCAGAGTTTATTATCAATCTGGAGTTTATCATCCAGCCAGAGTTTATTATCAATCTGGAGTTTATCATCCAGCCAGAGTTTATTATCAATCTGGAGTTTATCATCCAGCCAGAGTTTATTATCAATCTGGAGTTTATCATCCAGCCAGAGTTTATTATCAATCTGGAGTTTATCATCCAGCCAGAGTTTATTATCAATCTGGAGTTTATCATCCAGCCAGAGTTTATTATCAATCTGGAGTTTATCATCCAGCCAGAGTTTATTATCAATCTGGAGTTTATCATCCAGCCAGAGTTTATTATCAATCTGGAGTTTATCATCCAGCCAGAGTTTATTATCAATCTGGAGTTTATCATCCAGCCAGAGTTTATTATCAATCTGGAGTTTATCATCCAGCCAGAGTTTATTATCAATCTGGAGTTTATCATCCAGCCAGAGTTTATTATCAATCTGGAGTTTATCATCCAGCCAGAGTTTATTATCAATCTGGAGTTTATCATCCAGCCAGAGTTTATTATCAATCTGGAGTTTATCATCCAGCCAGAGTTTATTATCAATCTGGAGTTTATCATCCAGCCAGAGTTTATTATCAATCTGGAGTTTATCATCCAGCCAGAGTTTATTATCAATCTGGAGTTTATCATCCAGCCAGAGTTTATTATCAATCTGGAGTTTATCATCCAGCCAGAGTTTATTATCAATCTGGAGTTTATCATCCAGCCAGAGTTTATTATCAATCTGGAGTTTATCATCCAGCCAGAGTTTATTATCAATCTGGAGTTTATCATCCAGCCAGAGTTTATTATCAATCTGGAGTTTATCATCCAGCCAGAGTTTATTATCAATCTGGAGTTTATCATCCAGCCAGAGTTTATTATCAATCTGGAGTTTATCATCCAGCCAGAGTTTATTATCAATCTGGAGTTTATCATCCAGCCAGAGTTTATTATCAATCTGGAGTTTATCATCCAGCCAGAGTTTATTATCAATCTGGAGTTTATCATCCAGCCAGAGTTTATTATCAATCTGGAGTTTATCATCCAGCCAGAGTTTATTATCAATCTGGAGTTTATCATCCAGCCAGAGTTTATTATCAATCTGGAGTTTATCATCCAGCCAGAGTTTATTATCAATCTGGAGTTTATCATCCAGCCAGAGTTTATTATCAATCTGGAGTTTATCATCCAGCCAGAGTTTATTATCAATCTGGAGTTTATCATCCAGCCAGAGTTTATTATCAATCTGGAGTTTATCATCCAGCCAGAGTTTATTATCAATCTGGAGTTTATCATCCAGCCAGAGTTTATTATCAATCTGGAGTTTATCATCCAGCCAGAGTTTATTATCAATCTGGAGTTTATCATCCAGCCAGAGTTTATTATCAATCTGGAGTTTATCATCCAGCCAGAGTTTATTATCAATCTGGAGTTTATCATCCAGCCAGAGTTTATTATCAATCTGGAGTTTATCATCCAGCCAGAGTTTATTATCAATCTGGAGTTTATCATCCAGCCAGAGTTTATTATCAATCTGGAGTTTATCATCCAGCCAGAGTTTATTATCAATCTGGAGTTTATCATCCAGCCAGAGTTTATTATCAATCTGGAGTTTATCATCCAGCCAGAGTTTATTATCAATCTGGAGTTTATCATCCAGCCAGAGTTTATTATCAATCTGGAGTTTATCATCCAGCCAGAGTTTATTATCAATCTGGAGTTTATCATCCAGCCAGAGTTTATTATCAATCTGGAGTTTATCATCCAGCCAGAGTTTATTATCAATCTGGAGTTTATCATCCAGCCAGAGTTTATTATCAATCTGGAGTTTATCATCCAGCCAGAGTTTATTATCAATCTGGAGTTTATCATCCAGCCAGAGTTTATTATCAATCTGGAGTTTATCATCCAGCCAGAGTTTATTATCAATCTGGAGTTTATCATCCAGCCAGAGTTTATTATCAATCTGGAGTTTATCATCCAGCCAGAGTTTATTATCAATCTGGAGTTTATCATCCAGCCAGAGTTTATTATCAATCTGGAGTTTATCATCCAGCCAGAGTTTATTATCAATCTGGAGTTTATCATCCAGCCAGAGTTTATTATCAATCTGGAGTTTATCATCCAGCCAGAGTTTATTATCAATCTGGAGTTTATCATCCAGCCAGAGTTTATTATCAATCTGGAGTTTATCATCCAGCCAGAGTTTATTATCAATCTGGAGTTTATCATCCAGCCAGAGTTTATTATCAATCTGGAGTTTATCATCCAGCCAGAGTTTATTATCAATCTGGAGTTTATCATCCAGCCAGAGTTTATTATCAATCTGGAGTTTATCATCCAGCCAGAGTTTATTATCAATCTGGAGTTTATCATCCAGCCAGAGTTTATTATCAATCTGGAGTTTATCATCCAGCCAGAGTTTATTATCAATCTGGAGTTTATCATCCAGCCAGAGTTTATTATCAATCTGGAGTTTATCATCCAGCCAGAGTTTATTATCAATCTGGAGTTTATCATCCAGCCAGAGTTTATTATCAATCTGGAGTTTATCATCCAGCCAGAGTTTATTATCAATCTGGAGTTTATCATCCAGCCAGAGTTTATTATCAATCTGGAGTTTATCATCCAGCCAGAGTTTATTATCAATCTGGAGTTTATCATCCAGCCAGAGTTTATTATCAATCTGGAGTTTATCATCCAGCCAGAGTTTATTATCAATCTGGAGTTTATCATCCAGCCAGAGTTTATTATCAATCTGGAGTTTATCATCCAGCCAGAGTTTATTATCAATCTGGAGTTTATCATCCAGCCAGAGTTTATTATCAATCTGGAGTTTATCATCCAGCCAGAGTTTATTATCAATCTGGAGTTTATCATCCAGCCAGAGTTTATTATCAATCTGGAGTTTATCATCCAGCCAGAGTTTATTATCAATCTGGAGTTTATCATCCAGCCAGAGTTTATTATCAATCTGGAGTTTATCATCCAGCCAGAGTTTATTATCAATCTGGAGTTTATCATCCAGCCAGAGTTTATTATCAATCTGGAGTTTATCATCCAGCCAGAGTTTATTATCAATCTGGAGTTTATCATCCAGCCAGAGTTTATTATCAATCTGGAGTTTATCATCCAGCCAGAGTTTATTATCAATCTGGAGTTTATCATCCAGCCAGAGTTTATTATCAATCTGGAGTTTATCATCCAGCCAGAGTTTATTATCAATCTGGAGTTTATCATCCAGCCAGAGTTTATTATCAATCTGGAGTTTATCATCCAGCCAGAGTTTATTATCAATCTGGAGTTTATCATCCAGCCAGAGTTTATTATCAATCTGGAGTTTATCATCCAGCCAGAGTTTATTATCAATCTGGAGTTTATCATCCAGCCAGAGTTTATTATCAATCTGGAGTTTATCATCCAGCCAGAGTTTATTATCAATCTGGAGTTTATCATCCAGCCAGAGTTTATTATCAATCTGGAGTTTATCATCCAGCCAGAGTTTATTATCAATCTGGAGTTTATCATCCAGCCAGAGTTTATTATCAATCTGGAGTTTATCATCCAGCCAGAGTTTATTATCAATCTGGAGTTTATCATCCAGCCAGAGTTTATTATCAATCTGGAGTTTATCATCCAGCCAGAGTTTATTATCAATCTGGAGTTTATCATCCAGCCAGAGTTTATTATCAATCTGGAGTTTATCATCCAGCCAGAGTTTGTTATCAATCTGGAGTTTATCATCCAGCCAGAGTTTATTATCAATCTGGAGTTTATCATCCAGCCAGAGTTTATTATCAATCTGGAGTTTATCATCCAGCCAGAGTTTATTATCAATCTGGAGTTTATCATCCAGCCAGAGTTTATTATCAATCTGGAGTTTATCATCCAGCCAGAGTTTATTATCAATCTGGAGTTTATCATCCAGCCAGAGTTTATTATCAATCTGGAGTTTATCATCCAGCCAGAGTTTATTATCAATCTGGAGTTTATCATCCAGCCAGAGTTTATTATCAATCTGGAGTTTATCATCCAGCCAGAGTTTATTATCAATCTGGAGTTTATCATCCAGCCAGAGTTTATTATCAATCTGGAGTTTATCATCCAGCCAGAGTTTATTATCAATCTGGAGTTTATCATCCAGCCAGAGTTTATTATCAATCTGGAGTTTATCATCCAGCCAGAGTTTATTATCAATCTGGAGTTTATCATCCAGCCAGAGTTTATTATCAATCTGGAGTTTATCATCCAGCCAGAGTTTATTATCAATCTGGAGTTTATCATCCAGCCAGAGTTTATTATCAATCTGGAGTTTATCATCCAGCCAGAGTTTATTATCAATCTGGAGTTTATCATCCAGCCAGAGTTTATTATCAATCTGGAGTTTATCATCCAGCCAGAGTTTATTATCAATCTGGAGTTTATCATCCAGCCAGAGTTTATTATCAATCTGGAGTTTATCATCCAGCCAGAGTTTATTATCAATCTGGAGTTTATCATCCAGCCAGAGTTTATTATCAATCTGGAGTTTATCATCCAGCCAGAGTTTATTATCAATCTGGAGTTTATCATCCAGCCAGAGTTTATTATCAATCTGGAGTTTATCATCCAGCCAGAGTTTATTATCAATCTGGAGTTTATCATCCAGCCAGAGTTTATTATCAATCTGGAGTTTATCATCCAGCCAGAGTTTATTATCAATCTGGAGTTTATCATCCAGCCAGAGTTTATTATCAATCTGGAGTTTATCATCCAGCCAGAGTTTATTATCAATCTGGAGTTTATCATCCAGCCAGAGTTTATTATCAATCTGGAGTTTATCATCCAGCCAGAGTTTATTATCAATCTGGAGTTTATCATCCAGCCAGAGTTTATTATCAATCTGGAGTTTATCATCCAGCCAGAGTTTATTATCAATCTGGAGTTTATCATCCAGCCAGAGTTTATTATCAATCTGGAGTTTATCATCCAGCCAGAGTTTATTATCAATCTGGAGTTTATCATCCAGCCAGAGTTTATTATCAATCTGGAGTTTATCATCCAGCCAGAGTTTATTATCAATCTGGAGTTTATCATCCAGCCAGAGTTTATTATCAATCTGGAGTTTATCATCCAGCCAGAGTTTATTATCAATCTGGAGTTTATCATCCAGCCAGAGTTTATTATCAATCTGGAGTTTATCATCCAGCCAGAGTTTATTATCAATCTGGAGTTTATCATCCAGCCAGAGTTTATTATCAATCTGGAGTTTATCATCCAGCCAGAGTTTATTATCAATCTGGAGTTTATCATCCAGCCAGAGTTTATTATCAATCTGGAGTTTATCATCCAGCCAGAGTTTATTATCAATCTGGAGTTTATCATCCAGCCAGAGTTTATTATCAATCTGGAGTTTATCATCCAGCCAGAGTTTATTATCAATCTGGAGTTTATCATCCAGCCAGAGTTTATTATCAATCTGGAGTTTATCATCCAGCCAGAGTTTATTATCAATCTGGAGTTTATCATCCAGCCAGAGTTTATTATCAATCTGGAGTTTATCATCCAGCCAGAGTTTATTATCAATCTGGAGTTTATCATCCAGCCAGAGTTTATTATCAATCTGGAGTTTATCATCCAGCCAGAGTTTATTATCAATCTGGAGTTTATCATCCAGCCAGAGTTTATTATCAATCTGGAGTTTATCATCCAGCCAGAGTTTATTATCAATCTGGAGTTTATCATCCAGCCAGAGTTTATTATCAATCTGGAGTTTATCATCCAGCCAGAGTTTATTATCAATCTGGAGTTTATCATCCAGCCAGAGTTTATTATCAATCTGGAGTTTATCATCCAGCCAGAGTTTATTATCAATCTGGAGTTTATCATCCAGCCAGAGTTTATTATCAATCTGGAGTTTATCATCCAGCCAGAGTTTATTATCAATCTGGAGTTTATCATCCAGCCAGAGTTTATTATCAATCTGGAGTTTATCATCCAGCCAGAGTTTATTATCAATCTGGAGTTTATCATCCAGCCAGAGTTTATTATCAATCTGGAGTTTATCATCCAGCCAGAGTTTATTATCAATCTGGAGTTTATCATCCAGCCAGAGTTTATTATCAATCTGGAGTTTATCATCCAGCCAGAGTTTATTATCAATCTGGAGTTTATCATCCAGCCAGAGTTTATTATCAATCTGGAGTTTATCATCCAGCCAGAGTTTATTATCAATCTGGAGTTTATCATCCAGCCAGAGTTTATTATCAATCTGGAGTTTATCATCCAGCCAGAGTTTATTATCAATCTGGAGTTTATCATCCAGCCAGAGTTTATTATCAATCTGGAGTTTATCATCCAGCCAGAGTTTATTATCAATCTGGAGTTTATCATCCAGCCAGAGTTTATTATCAATCTGGAGTTTATCATCCAGCCAGAGTTTATTATCAATCTGGAGTTTATCATCCAGCCAGAGTTTATTATCAATCTGGAGTTTATCATCCAGCCAGAGTTTATTATCAATCTGGAGTTTATCATCCAGCCAGAGTTTATTATCAATCTGGAGTTTATCATCCAGCCAGAGTTTATTATCAATCTGGAGTTTATCATCCAGCCAGAGTTTATTATCAATCTGGAGTTTATCATCCAGCCAGAGTTTATTATCAATCTGGAGTTTATCATCCAGCCAGAGTTTATTATCAATCTGGAGTTTATCATCCAGCCAGAGTTTATTATCAATCTGGAGTTTATCATCCAGCCAGAGTTTATTATCAATCTGGAGTTTATCATCCAGCCAGAGTTTATTATCAATCTGGAGTTTATCATCCAGCCAGAGTTTATTATCAATCTGGAGTTTATCATCCAGCCAGAGTTTATTATCAATCTGGAGTTTATCATCCAGCCAGAGTTTATTATCAATCTGGAGTTTATCATCCAGCCAGAGTTTATTATCAATCTGGAGTTTATCATCCAGCCAGAGTTTATTATCAATCTGGAGTTTATCATCCAGCCAGAGTTTATTATCAATCTGGAGTTTATCATCCAGCCAGAGTTTATTATCAATCTGGAGTTTATCATCCAGCCAGAGTTTATTATCAATCTGGAGTTTATCATCCAGCCAGAGTTTATTATCAATCTGGAGTTTATCATCCAGCCAGAGTTTATTATCAATCTGGAGTTTATCATCCAGCCAGAGTTTATTATCAATCTGGAGTTTATCATCCAGCCAGAGTTTATTATCAATCTGGAGTTTATCATCCAGCCAGAGTTTATTATCAATCTGGAGTTTATCATCCAGCCAGAGTTTATTATCAATCTGGAGTTTATCATCCAGCCAGAGTTTATTATCAATCTGGAGTTTATCATCCAGCCAGAGTTTATTATCAATCTGGAGTTTATCATCCAGCCAGAGTTTATTATCAATCTGGAGTTTATCATCCAGCCAGAGTTTATTATCAATCTGGAGTTTATCATCCAGCCAGAGTTTATTATCAATCTGGAGTTTATCATCCAGCCAGAGTTTATTATCAATCTGGAGTTTATCATCCAGCCAGAGTTTATTATCAATCTGGAGTTTATCATCCAGCCAGAGTTTATTATCAATCTGGAGTTTATCATCCAGCCAGAGTTTATTATCAATCTGGAGTTTATCATCCAGCCAGAGTTTATTATCAATCTGGAGTTTATCATCCAGCCAGAGTTTATTATCAATCTGGAGTTTATCATCCAGCCAGAGTTTATTATCAATCTGGAGTTTATCATCCAGCCAGAGTTTATTATCAATCTGGAGTTTATCATCCAGCCAGAGTTTATTATCAATCTGGAGTTTATCATCCAGCCAGAGTTTATTATCAATCTGGAGTTTATCATCCAGCCAGAGTTTATTATCAATCTGGAGTTTATCATCCAGCCAGAGTTTATTATCAATCTGGAGTTTATCATCCAGCCAGAGTTTATTATCAATCTGGAGTTTATCATCCAGCCAGAGTTTATTATCAATCTGGAGTTTATCATCCAGCCAGAGTTTATTATCAATCTGGAGTTTATCATCCAGCCAGAGTTTATTATCAATCTGGAGTTTATCATCCAGCCAGAGTTTATTATCAATCTGGAGTTTATCATCCAGCCAGAGTTTATTATCAATCTGGAGTTTATCATCCAGCCAGAGTTTATTATCAATCTGGAGTTTATCATCCAGCCAGAGTTTATTATCAATCTGGAGTTTATCATCCAGCCAGAGTTTATTATCAATCTGGAGTTTATCATCCAGCCAGAGTTTATTATCAATCTGGAGTTTATCATCCAGCCAGAGTTTATTATCAATCTGGAGTTTATCATCCAGCCAGAGTTTATTATCAATCTGGAGTTTATCATCCAGCCAGAGTTTATTATCAATCTGGAGTTTATCATCCAGCCAGAGTTTATTATCAATCTGGAGTTTATCATCCAGCCAGAGTTTATTATCAATCTGGAGTTTATCATCCAGCCAGAGTTTATTATCAATCTGGAGTTTATCATCCAGCCAGAGTTTATTATCAATCTGGAGTTTATCATCCAGCCAGAGTTTATTATCAATCTGGAGTTTATCATCCAGCCAGAGTTTATTATCAATCTGGAGTTTATCATCCAGCCAGAGTTTATTATCAATCTGGAGTTTATCATCCAGCCAGAGTTTATTATCAATCTGGAGTTTATCATCCAGCCAGAGTTTATTATCAATCTGGAGTTTATCATCCAGCCAGAGTTTATTATCAATCTGGAGTTTATCATCCAGCCAGAGTTTATTATCAATCTGGAGTTTATCATCCAGCCAGAGTTTATTATCAATCTGGAGTTTATCATCCAGCCAGAGTTTATTATCAATCTGGAGTTTATCATCCAGCCAGAGTTTATTATCAATCTGGAGTTTATCATCCAGCCAGAGTTTATTATCAATCTGGAGTTTATCATCCAGCCAGAGTTTATTATCAATCTGGAGTTTATCATCCAGCCAGAGTTTATTATCAATCTGGAGTTTATCATCCAGCCAGAGTTTATTATCAATCTGGAGTTTATCATCCAGCCAGAGTTTATTATCAATCTGGAGTTTATCATCCAGCCAGAGTTTATTATCAATCTGGAGTTTATCATCCAGCCAGAGTTTATTATCAATCTGGAGTTTATCATCCAGCCAGAGTTTATTATCAATCTGGAGTTTATCATCCAGCCAGAGTTTATTATCAATCTGGAGTTTATCATCCAGCCAGAGTTTATTATCAATCTGGAGTTTATCATCCAGCCAGAGTTTATTATCAATCTGGAGTTTATCATCCAGCCAGAGTTTATTATCAATCTGGAGTTTATCATCCAGCCAGAGTTTATTATCAATCTGGAGTTTATCATCCAGCCAGAGTTTATTATCAATCTGGAGTTTATCATCCAGCCAGAGTTTATTATCAATCTGGAGTTTATCATCCAGCCAGAGTTTATTATCAATCTGGAGTTTATCATCCAGCCAGAGTTTATTATCAATCTGGAGTTTATCATCCAGCCAGAGTTTATTATCAATCTGGAGTTTATCATCCAGCCAGAGTTTATTATCAATCTGGAGTTTATCATCCAGCCAGAGTTTATTATCAATCTGGAGTTTATCATCCAGCCAGAGTTTATTATCAATCTGGAGTTTATCATCCAGCCAGAGTTTATTATCAATCTGGAGTTTATCATCCAGCCAGAGTTTATTATCAATCTGGAGTTTATCATCCAGCCAGAGTTTATTATCAATCTGGAGTTTATCATCCAGCCAGAGTTTATTATCAATCTGGAGTTTATCATCCAGCCAGAGTTTATTATCAATCTGGAGTTTATCATCCAGCCAGAGTTTATTATCAATCTGGAGTTTATCATCCAGCCAGAGTTTATTATCAATCTGGAGTTTATCATCCAGCCAGAGTTTATTATCAATCTGGAGTTTATCATCCAGCCAGAGTTTATTATCAATCTGGAGTTTATCATCCAGCCAGAGTTTATTATCAATCTGGAGTTTATCATCCAGCCAGAGTTTATTATCAATCTGGAGTTTATCATCCAGCCAGAGTTTATTATCAATCTGGAGTTTATCATCCAGCCAGAGTTTATTATCAATCTGGAGTTTATCATCCAGCCAGAGTTTATTATCAATCTGGAGTTTATCATCCAGCCAGAGTTTATTATCAATCTGGAGTTTATCATCCAGCCAGAGTTTATTATCAATCTGGAGTTTATCATCCAGCCAGAGTTTATTATCAATCTGGAGTTTATCATCCAGCCAGAGTTTATTATCAATCTGGAGTTTATCATCCAGCCAGAGTTTATTATCAATCTGGAGTTTATCATCCAGCCAGAGTTTATTATCAATCTGGAGTTTATCATCCAGCCAGAGTTTATTATCAATCTGGAGTTTATCATCCAGCCAGAGTTTATTATCAATCTGGAGTTTATCATCCAGCCAGAGTTTATTATCAATCTGGAGTTTATCATCCAGCCAGAGTTTATTATCAATCTGGAGTTTATCATCCAGCCAGAGTTTATTATCAATCTGGAGTTTATCATCCAGCCAGAGTTTATTATCAATCTGGAGTTTATCATCCAGCCAGAGTTTATTATCAATCTGGAGTTTATCATCCAGCCAGAGTTTATTATCAATCTGGAGTTTATCATCCAGCCAGAGTTTATTATCAATCTGGAGTTTATCATCCAGCCAGAGTTTATTATCAATCTGGAGTTTATCATCCAGCCAGAGTTTATTATCAATCTGGAGTTTATCATCCAGCCAGAGTTTATTATCAATCTGGAGTTTATCATCCAGCCAGAGTTTATTATCAATCTGGAGTTTATCATCCAGCCAGAGTTTATTATCAATCTGGAGTTTATCATCCAGCCAGAGTTTATTATCAATCTGGAGTTTATCATCCAGCCAGAGTTTATTATCAATCTGGAGTTTATCATCCAGCCAGAGTTTATTATCAATCTGGAGTTTATCATCCAGCCAGAGTTTATTATCAATCTGGAGTTTATCATCCAGCCAGAGTTTATTATCAATCTGGAGTTTATCATCCAGCCAGAGTTTATTATCAATCTGGAGTTTATCATCCAGCCAGAGTTTATTATCAATCTGGAGTTTATCATCCAGCCAGAGTTTATTATCAATCTGGAGTTTATCATCCAGCCAGAGTTTATTATCAATCTGGAGTTTATCATCCAGCCAGAGTTTATTATCAATCTGGAGTTTATCATCCAGCCAGAGTTTATTATCAATCTGGAGTTTATCATCCAGCCAGAGTTTATTATCAATCTGGAGTTTATCATCCAGCCAGAGTTTATTATCAATCTGGAGTTTATCATCCAGCCAGAGTTTATTATCAATCTGGAGTTTATCATCCAGCCAGAGTTTATTATCAATCTGGAGTTTATCATCCAGCCAGAGTTTATTATCAATCTGGAGTTTATCATCCAGCCAGAGTTTATTATCAATCTGGAGTTTATCATCCAGCCAGAGTTTATTATCAATCTGGAGTTTATCATCCAGCCAGAGTTTATTATCAATCTGGAGTTTATCATCCAGCCAGAGTTTATTATCAATCTGGAGTTTATCATCCAGCCAGAGTTTATTATCAATCTGGAGTTTATCATCCAGCCAGAGTTTATTATCAATCTGGAGTTTATCATCCAGCCAGAGTTTATTATCAATCTGGAGTTTATCATCCAGCCAGAGTTTATTATCAATCTGGAGTTTATCATCCAGCCAGAGTTTATTATCAATCTGGAGTTTATCATCCAGCCAGAGTTTATTATCAATCTGGAGTTTATCATCCAGCCAGAGTTTATTATCAATCTGGAGTTTATCATCCAGCCAGAGTTTATTATCAATCTGGAGTTTATCATCCAGCCAGAGTTTATTATCAATCTGGAGTTTATCATCCAGCCAGAGTTTATTATCAATCTGGAGTTTATCATCCAGCCAGAGTTTATTATCAATCTGGAGTTTATCCCCCAGCCAGAGTTTATTATCAATCTGGAGTTTATCATCCAGCCAGAGTTTATTATCAATCTGGAGTTTATCATCCAGCCAGAGTTTATTATCAATCTGGAGTTTATCATCCAGCCAGAGTTTATTATCAATCTGGAGTTTATCATCCAGCCAGAGTTTATTATCAATCTGGAGTTTATCATCCAGCCAGAGTTTATTATCAATCTGGAGTTTATCATCCAGCCAGAGTTTATTATCAATCTGGAGTTTATCATCCAGCCAGAGTTTATTATCAATCTGGAGTTTATCATCCAGCCAGAGTTTATTATCAATCTGGAGTTTATCATCCAGCCAGAGTTTATTATCAATCTGGAGTTTATCATCCAGCCAGAGTTTATTATCAATCTGGAGTTTATCATCCAGCCAGAGTTTATTATCAATCTGGAGTTTATCATCCAGCCAGAGTTTATTATCAATCTGGAGTTTATCATCCAGCCAGAGTTTATTATCAATCTGGAGTTTATCATCCAGCCAGAGTTTATTATCAATCTGGAGTTTATCATCCAGCCAGAGTTTATTATCAATCTGGAGTTTATCATCCAGCCAGAGTTTATTATCAATCTGGAGTTTATCATCCAGCCAGAGTTTATTATCAATCTGGAGTTTATCATCCAGCCAGAGTTTATTATCAATCTGGAGTTTATCATCCAGCCAGAGTTTATTATCAATCTGGAGTTTATCATCCAGCCAGAGTTTATTATCAATCTGGAGTTTATCATCCAGCCAGAGTTTATTATCAATCTGGAGTTTATCATCCAGCCAGAGTTTATTATCAATCTGGAGTTTATCATCCAGCCAGAGTTTATTATCAATCTGGAGTTTATCATCCAGCCAGAGTTTATTATCAATCTGGAGTTTATCATCCAGCCAGAGTTTATTATCAATCTGGAGTTTATCATCCAGCCAGAGTTTATTATCAATCTGGAGTTTATCATCCAGCCAGAGTTTATTATCAATCTGGAGTTTATCATCCAGCCAGAGTTTATTATCAATCTGGAGTTTATCATCCAGCCAGAGTTTATTATCAATCTGGAGTTTATCATCCAGCCAGAGTTTATTATCAATCTGGAGTTTATCATCCAGCCAGAGTTTATTATCAATCTGGAGTTTATCATCCAGCCAGAGTTTATTATCAATCTGGAGTTTATCATCCAGCCAGAGTTTATTATCAATCTGGAGTTTATCATCCAGCCAGAGTTTATTATCAATCTGGAGTTTATCATCCAGCCAGAGTTTATTATCAATCTGGAGTTTATCATCCAGCCAGAGTTTATTATCAATCTGGAGTTTATCATCCAGCCAGAGTTTATTATCAATCTGGAGTTTATCATCCAGCCAGAGTTTATTATCAATCTGGAGTTTATCATCCAGCCAGAGTTTATTATCAATCTGGAGTTTATCATCCAGCCAGAGTTTATTATCAATCTGGAGTTTATCATCCAGCCAGAGTTTATTATCAATCTGGAGTTTATCATCCAGCCAGAGTTTATTATCAATCTGGAGTTTATCATCCAGCCAGAGTTTATTATCAATCTGGAGTTTATCATCCAGCCAGAGTTTATTATCAATCTGGAGTTTATCATCCAGCCAGAGTTTATTATCAATCTGGAGTTTATCATCCAGCCAGAGTTTATTATCAATCTGGAGTTTATCATCCAGCCAGAGTTTATTATCAATCTGGAGTTTATCATCCAGCCAGAGTTTATTATCAATCTGGAGTTTATCATCCAGCCAGAGTTTATTATCAATCTGGAGTTTATCATCCAGCCAGAGTTTATTATCAATCTGGAGTTTATCATCCAGCCAGAGTTTATTATCAATCTGGAGTTTATCATCCAGCCAGAGTTTATTATCAATCTGGAGTTTATCATCCAGCCAGAGTTTATTATCAATCTGGAGTTTATCATCCAGCCAGAGTTTATTATCAATCTGGAGTTTATCATCCAGCCAGAGTTTATTATCAATCTGGAGTTTATCATCCAGCCAGAGTTTATTATCAATCTGGAGTTTATCATCCAGCCAGAGTTTATTATCAATCTGGAGTTTATCATCCAGCCAGAGTTTATTATCAATCTGGAGTTTATCATCCAGCCAGAGTTTATTATCAATCTGGAGTTTATCATCCAGCCAGAGTTTATTATCAATCTGGAGTTTATCATCCAGCCAGAGTTTATTATCAATCTGGAGTTTATCATCCAGCCAGAGTTTATTATCAATCTGGAGTTTAACCCCAGCCAGAGTTTATTATCAATCTGGAGTTTATCATCCAGCCAGAGTTTATTATCAATCTGGAGTTTATCATCCAGCCAGAGTTTATTATCAATCTGGAGTTTATCATCCAGCCAGAGTTTATTATCAATCTGGAGTTTATCATCCAGCCAGAGTTTATTATCAATCTGGAGTTTATCATCCAGCCAGAGTTTATTATCAATCTGGAGTTTATCATCCAGCCAGAGTTTATTATCAATCTGGAGTTTATCATCCAGCCAGAGTTTATTATCAATCTGGAGTTTATCATCCAGCCAGAGTTTATTATCAATCTGGAGTTTATCATCCAGCCAGAGTTTATTATCAATCTGGAGTTTATCATCCAGCCAGAGTTTATTATCAATCTGGAGTTTATCATCCAGCCAGAGTTTATTATCAATCTGGAGTTTATCATCCAGCCAGAGTTTATTATCAATCTGGAGTTTATCATCCAGCCAGAGTTTATTATCAATCTGGAGTTTATCATCCAGCCAGAGTTTATTATCAATCTGGAGTTTATCATCCAGCCAGAGTTTATTATCAATCTGGAGTTTATCATCCAGCCAGAGTTTATTATCAATCTGGAGTTTATCATCCAGCCAGAGTTTATTATCAATCTGGAGTTTATCATCCAGCCAGAGTTTATTATCAATCTGGAGTTTATCATCCAGCCAGAGTTTATTATCAATCTGGAGTTTATCATCCAGCCAGAGTTTATTATCAATCTGGAGTTTATCATCCAGCCAGAGTTTATTATCAATCTGGAGTTTATCATCCAGCCAGAGTTTATTATCAATCTGGAGTTTATCATCCAGCCAGAGTTTATTATCAATCTGGAGTTTATCATCCAGCCAGAGTTTATTATCAATCTGGAGTTTATCATCCAGCCAGAGTTTGTTATCAATCTGGAGTTTATCATCCAGCCAGAGTTTATTATCAATCTGGAGTTTATCATCCAGCCAGAGTTTATTATCAATCTGGAGTTTATCATCCAGCCAGAGTTTATTATCAATCTGGAGTTTATCATCCAGCCAGAGTTTATTATCAATCTGGAGTTTATCATCCAGCCAGAGTTTATTATCAATCTGGAGTTTATCCTCCAGCCAGAGTTTATTATCAATCTGGAGTTTATCATCCAGCCAGAGTTTATTATCAATCTGGAGTTTATCATCCAGCCAGAGTTTATTATCAATCTGGAGTTTATCCACCAGCCAGAGTTTATTATCAATCTGGAGTTTATCATCCAGCCAGAGTTTATTATCAATCTGGAGTTTATCATCCAGCCAGAGTTTATTATCAATCTGGAGTTTATCATCCAGCCAGAGTTTATTATCAATCTGGAGTTTATCCTCCAGCCAGAGTTTATTATCAATCTGGAGTTTATCATCCAGCCAGAGTTTATTATCAATCTGGAGTTTATCATCCAGCCAGAGTTTATTATCAATCTGGAGTTTATCATCCAGCCAGAGTTTATTATCAATCTGGAGTTTATCATCCAGCCAGAGTTTATTATCAATCTGGAGTTTATCATCCAGCCAGAGTTTATTATCAATCTGGAGTTTATCATCCAGCCAGAATTTATTATCAATCTGGAGTTTATCATCCAGCCAGAGTTTATTATCAATCTGGAGTTTATCATCCAGCCAGAGTTTATTATCAATCTGGAGTTTATCATCCAGCCAGAGTTTATTATCAATCTGGAGTTTATCATCCAGCCAGAGTTTATTATCAATCTGGAGTTTATCATCCAGCCAGAGTTTGTTATCAATCTGGAGTTTATCATCCAGCCAGAGTTTATTATCAATCTGGAGTTTATCATCCAGCCAGAGTTTATTATCAATCTGCAGTTTATCCCCCATCCAGAGTTTATTATCAATCTGGAGTTTATCATCCAGCCAGAGTTTATTATCAATCTGGAGTTTATCATCCAGCCAGAGTTTATTATCAATCTGGAGTTTATCATCCAGCCAGATTTTATTATCAATCTGGAGTTTATCATCCAGCCAGAGTTTATTATCAATCTGGAGTTTATCATCCAGCCAGAGTTTATTATCAATCTGGAGTTTATCATCCAGCCAGAGTTTATTATCAATCTGGAGTTTATCATCCAGCCAGAGTTTATTACCAATCTGCAGTTTATCCCCCATCCAGAGTTTATTATCAATCTGGAGTTTATCATCCAGCCAGAGTTTATTATCAATCTGGAGTTTATCATCCAGCCAGAGTTTATTATCAATCTGGAGTTTATCATCCAGCCAGAGTTTATTATCAATCTGGAGTTTATCATCCAGCCAGAGTTTATTATCAATCTGGAGTTTATCATCCAGCCAGAGTTTATTATCAATCTGGAGTTTATCATCCAGCCAGAGTTTATTATCAATCTGGAGTTTATCATCCAGCCAGAGTTTATTATCAATCTGGAGTTTATCATCCAGCCAGAGTTTATTATCAATCTGGAGTTTATCATCCAGCCAGAGTTTATTATCAATCTGGAGTTTATCATCCAGCCAGAGTTTATTATCAATCTGGAGTTTATCATCCAGCCAGAGTTTATTATCAATCTGGAGTTTATCATCCAGCCAGAGTTTATTATCAATCTGGAGTTTATCATCCAGCCAGAGTTTATTATCAATCTGGAGTTTATCATCCAGCCAGAGTTTATTATCAATCTGGAGTTTATCATCCAGCCAGAGTTTATTATCAATCTGGAGTTTATCATCCAGCCAGAGCTTATTATCAATCTGGAGTTTATCATCCAGCCAGAGTTTATTATCAATCTGGAGTTTATCCCCCATCCAGAGTTTATTATCAATCTGGAGTTTATCATCCAGCCAGAGTTTATTATCAATCTGGAGTTTATCATCCAGCCAGAGTTTATCATCCAGCCAGACTTTATTATCAATCTGGTGTTTATCCCCCAGCCAGAGTTCATTATCAATCTGGATTTTATTATTGACACTGGAGTTTATTAATCAGATCCTCCATGATCTTACTGAATGTTCGAACTGGCTCGAGGGGCTGAGTGGCCTAATCCTGCTGCTCACTGTACGTCTGTCTTGCTAAAATAAAGGAGTCTTCCTGTCGGAACTTTGTGTCTTTGACTCTGAGGGTCAGACTCGCAGGAACAGCAACGGGATAGCGAACAACAATTTATACCGCACGAGAGGAGAGTGCCGATTGAGCCTGGTGCTCCCATTCTGGGACGGCTGCAACCGGGAGGCGAGGGAGCTAGTCTGTCCTGCCCGGGCCTCCCTGGGCCCACGGCCCGGCCCTCTCTGGGTCTGCGGCATGGCCCTCCTGGGGTTTGCGTCCTCTGGTGTTTAAAATCCAAACTCTAGACGTTGGAGAAAATGAGACGGGGGCACAATCTCAACAATCACATCATCAATCTTTAATCGAACGAGATGAGATTCCAGATTAGTAAGCGATGATTAAATATGACTAGGAATGGCATCCATTCTGGCCGTCTTGTTAACTAGGGGTGGGGGTTGTTAGGAGGGAGGTGTCCACTCAGGCCTGAGGCCTACAGGAGGGGGGAGGGGTGGGTTTGTCCATCACTTGTCTATTTCCCCCTCCGTATCCCTCCCCACCCCCCACAACCTGCCCCCACCAGGGGATATTAACACCTCCTGACAGTCCGGTTCTGACCCATGAGTCAATCCCAATGGACCACCAACAATATCCTGCATTTATTTAGCACCTGGAGTAAAGCATCCCCAAGGGCAGGAAGGACGCTGGAACAGAATCTAAGAGGAGAGATTAGGGACAGAGGTCGGCATTAAGAAGCTTCTTAAAGGAGGAGAGAGAGAAATTTGAGAGGAGGGGCTCAGGGTGGGAATTCCAGAGCTTAGGACCCCCTCCCCAGGCAGCTGAAGGTCCGGCTGCCAATGGTGGAGCGATGGGAATCGGGGAATGCTCGAGAGGCGGGAATCGGAGGAGAGGAGAGATCTCGGAGGGTTGTAGGAGGTGACAGAGAGAGGGAGGGTTGTAGGGGCTGGAAGAGGTTACAGAGATAGGGAGGGCTGGAGGGGGTTACAGAGATAGGGAGGGTTGTAGGGGCTGGAGGAGGTTACAGAGATAGGGAGGGGTGTAGGGGCTGGAGGAGGTTACAGAGATAGAGGGTTGTAGGGGCTGGAGGAGGTTACAGAGATAGGGAGGGTTGCAGGGACAGGAAGAGGTTACAGAGATAGGGAGGGGTGTAGGGGCTGGAGGAGGTTACAGAGATAGGGAGGCGTGTAGGGGCTGGAGGAGGTTACAGAGATAGGGAGGGGTGTAGGGGCTGGAGGAGGTTACAGAGATAGGGAGGGGTGTAGGGGCTGGAGGAGGTTACAGAGATAGGGAGGGGTGTAGGGGCTGGAGGAGGTTACGGAGATAGGGAGGGGTGTAGGGGCTGGAGGAGGTTACAGAGATAGAGGGTTGTAGGGGCTGGAGGAGGTTATAGAGATAGAGGGTTGTAGGGGCTGGAGGAGGTTACAGAGATAGGGAGGGGTGTAGGGGCTGGAGGAGGTTACAGAGATAGGGAGGGGTGTAGGGGCTGGAGGAGGTTACAGAGATAGGGAGGGGTGTAGGGGCTGGAGGAGGTTACAGAGATAGGGAGGGGTGTAGGGGCTGGAGGAGGTTACAGAGATAGGGAGGTGTGTAGGGGCTGGAGGAGGTTACAGAGATAGGGAGGGGTGTAGGGGCTGGAGGAGGTTACAGAGATAGGGAGGGGTGTAGGGGCTGGAGGAGGTTACAGAGATAGGGAGGGGTGTAGGGGCTGGAGGAGGTTACAGAGATAGGGAGTGGTGTAGGGGCTGGAGGGGGTTACAGAGATAGGGAGGGGTATAGGGGCTGGAGGAGGTTACAGACATAGGGAGGGGTGTAGGGGCTGGAGGAGGTTACAGAGATAAAGACGGTTGTAGGGGCTGGAGGAGGTTGCAGAGATAGGGAGGATTGTAGGGGCTGGAGGAGGTTACAGAGATAGGGAGGTGTGTAGGGGCTGGTGGAGGTTACAGAGATAGGGAGGGGTGTAGGGGCTGGAGGAGGTTACAAAGATAGGGAGGGTTGTAGGGGCTGGAGGAGGTTACAGAGATAGGGAGAGTTGTAGGGGCTGGAGGAGGTTACAGAGATAGGGAGGGGTGTAGGGGCTGGAGGAGGTTACAGAGATAGGGAGGGGTGTAGGGGCTGGAGGAGGTTACAGAGATAGGGAGGGGTGTAGGGGCTGGAGGAGGTTACAGAGATAGGGAGGGGTGTAGGGGCTGGAGGAGGTTACAGACATAGGGAGGGGTGTAGGGGCTGGAGGAGGTTACAGAGATAGGTAGAGTTGTAGGGGCTGGAGGAGGTTGCAGAGATAGGGAAGATTGTAGGGGCTGGAGGAGGTTACAGAGATAGGGAGGGGTGTAGGGGCTGGAGGAGGTTACAAAGATAGGGAGGGTTGTAGGGGCTGGAGGAGGTTACAGAGATAGGGAGAGTTGTAGGGGCTGGAGGAGGTTACAGAGATAGGGAGGGTTGTAGGTGCTGGAGGAGGTTACAGAGATAGGGAGGGGTGCAGGGGCTGGAGGAGGTTACAGAGATAGGGAGGGTTGTAGGGGCTGGAGGAGGTTACAGAGATAGGGAGAGTTGTAGGGGCTGGAGGAGGTTACAGAGATAGGGAGGGTTGTAGGGGCTGGAGGAGGTTACAGAGATAGGGAGGGTTGTAGGGGCTGGAGGAGGTTACAGAGATAGGGAGGGTTGTAGGGGCTGGAGGAGGTTACAGAGATAGGGAGGGGTGTAGGGGCTGGAGGAGTTTACAGAGATAGGGAGGGGGAACGAGGGCCATGGAGGGATTTGAAAACACAGATGAGAATGTTACAATCGAGATGTTGTCTTTTCCTTTGTCACAGTCACTGTATCTTGGACAATAACCATTTTCATAATTAGAAAAAAGGATATATATAAATATAATATATCCTCGTGGTTAACTCCTGCAAGTTTCAGAAGTGGACAAAGATCTTTCTCTTCTTAAAATGGCCGAAACGATGCTGTCTGTTACCTTAGGATCGAATCGGGTAGCGAATCCCACCTCCTTATCTCTGACAGGGCCTTAAAGACCCCCTGCACCACCATTCCCCCACCCCCACCGGCCCCTGGCAACCCCTGGGCTGCAGAGACCAAATTCATAAAGAGAATCGTACATAGGCCATCTACATTTCATGATCCAGGCCTAGCCAACCCCAGCCAATTCGTCTGCTCGGGGGCTAGGAAAGCAACCTCCCTTTAAGACTTAATGGTTGGACCATTAACAATGTCAGGGACCCAGACAACCGGACCCAACACCCTATGACAAAGCCCTAGAGGAGAGGCGGGCGCCAGCTGGTTTAACACTGCCTTACGGAGCTGCAAAGCTCGGTCTGCATCCACAAGCCGCACACAGAGAAGGGTCTCCATCCAGGTTTGAATGCCTGGTCCCATCTGCACTGTACTTACTAGAATTTGTATACCATTGTCCACAAGACTGATTCATCTCTGCGTGCCTATCTCATTGGGGAAGTCAACTGTACTGGAAAGGTGAATTATCCAGCATCAGCTTTCAACCTGCCGACCTCTGTGAAGGACTTTGTTTCTGGACCGTGAACCCAGAGGCAATAATAATTTTTCTCCATCCCTCTTTTACTGTACGGGGGCACAGGCAAGGGAACATTGTGACCCTCCACTTGCATTTGAGTGTGTGCAAATAAATTAACCCTCTAAGGTTACCCTACCTCAAGTTGGCTGTGGGGGTACTGATAGAAATTGGATTGCACCTATTGCCTCAAAGTCCTGGAACTCCCTCCCTAACAGCGCCGTGGGTGTACCTACACCACACGGGGACAAAATCCTGGAACTCCCTCCCTAACAGCGCCGTGGGTGTACCTACACCACACGGGACAAAATCCTGGAACTCCCTCCCTAACAGTGCCACATTCACCACTCTCTGGCTAAAGAGTTTCTCCTCATCTCTGTTCTAAAAGGTCTTCCCTTTACTCTGAGGCTGTGCCCTCGGGTCCTAGTCTCTCCTACTAATGGGAACATCTTCCCCACGTCCCACTCTATCCAGGCCTTTCAGTATTCTGTAAGTTTCAATCAGATCCCCCCCTCATCCTTCTAAACTCCATCGAGTATAGACCCAGAGTCCTCAAACCTTCCTCATATGTTAAGCCTTTCATTCCTGGGATCGTTCTCGTGAACCTCCTCTGGACCGTCTCCAGGACCAGAACATCCTTCCTGAGATACGGGGCCCAAAATTGCTCACAATATTCGAAACGTGGTCTGACCAGAGCCTTATAAAGCCTCAGCGGCACATCCTTGCTTTTATATTCTAGTCCTCTCGAAATAAATGCCAACATTGCATTTGCCTCCCTAACTACCGACTCAACCTGCAAGTTAACCTTAAGAGAATCCTGGACCAGGACTCCCAAGTCCCTTTGCACTCCAGATTTCTGAATTCTCTCCCCATTTAGAAAATAGTCTATGCCTCTATTCTTCCTACCAAAGTGCCTGACCTCACACTTGCCCACGTTGTATTCCATCTGCCACTTCTTTGCCCCATTCTCCTAACCTGTCCAAATCCTTCTGCGGCCTCCCCGCCTCCTCAATGCTACCTGTCCCTCCACCAAAATGGCCACCAACCCCCCCAAGGGAGACAAACTGGACACCAACACCCCCAGGGAGACAAAATGGCCACCAACCCCCCAAGGGAGACAAAATGGACACCAACACCCCCAGGGAGACAAAATGGCCACCAACCCCCCAAGGGAGACAAAATGGACACCAACACCCCCAGGGAGACAAAATGGCCACCAACCCCCCAAGGGAGACAAAATGGACACCAACACCCCCAGGGAGACAAACTGGCCACCAACCCCCCCAAGGGAGACAAAATGGCCAACAAACCCCCCAAGGGAGACAAAATGGACACCAACTCCCCCAGGGAGACAAAATGGCCACCAACCACCCCCCCCCTCCCCCACCCACCCCCCAGGGAGACAAAATGGCCAACAAACCCCCCCAAGGGAGACAAAATGGCCAACAAACCCCCCAAGGGAGACAAAATGGACACCAACACCCCCAGGGAGACAAAATGGCCACCAACCACCCCCCCCCCCCACCCCACCCACCCCCCTGGAGACAAAATGGCCACCAACCCCCCCCAGGGAGACAAACTGGCCACCAACCCCCCCAAGGGAGACAAAATGGCCAACAAACCCCCCCAAGGGAGACAAAATGGACACCAAACCCCCCAAGGGAGACAAAATGGACACCAACTCCCCCAGGGAGACAAAATGGCCACCAACCACCCCCCCCCACCCACCCCCCTGGAGACAAAATGGCCACCAACCCCCCCAGGGAGACAAAATGGCCAACAAACCCCCCAAGGGAGACAAAATGGCCAACAAAGACCCCCAAGGGAGACAAAATGGCCACCAACCCCCCCCAAGGGAGACAAAATGGCCAACAAAGACCCCCAAGGGAGACAAAATGGCCACCAACCCCCCCCCAAGGGAGACAAAATGGCCGCCAAAACCATGGAAATGATTGACTCTTTTCCGGCAGGAATGCAAACGCAGCCCCTCCCCCTACCACCCTCTCCAAACAGTCGCAGGAAACTCGGGGAGGAGACGCGGGGGGAGGGGAGGGGAGGGGACAGGGGGGGGGGGGGGGGGGGGTGGGGGAGGGGGTGCGGAAGGTGCCCCACCCTCAGTCCAGGCGACACAGCCAATTGTGAAAGGGCACGGCCAAGGCTCCGGAAAGGGCGATCCCCAGCGTGTCGGCCATGCTCGCCGCTCCCATGGCAAACTCTCGCTCCTCCTCCGGGACCTGCAGCCGGGGACAAAGGGGGCGGGAGTGAGAAAAACCCCAAACCCCAACCCCCCGCCCCCCCCCAACCGCCCTCCTCGGGCCTACATTCGCCCTCCCCCCACCCCCCGCAATGACTCGCTGGCCGCTGGCTACTAATTTCCTGTCTCCCCGTCTCCCCCCATGCACCCGACCCCAAGTCCCTCCGAACAGGGACCTTTAACCTCCTCACTCTCAGGAGCGCGGGGAGGGCCCTGACACTTCCGAGGGTCAGAGGGCCGTGCGCCAACTTGCGGCCCGCTCGCTCAACAGGGCCCGACGACCCTTGGTATCCTCCACGCAGCTTACTCTCTCACTTCTCCCTCGATCCTGTCACTCCTGTCGCGCAGTGGACCAGCATAAGGGCACAGTTCTCCAGATGTGGCCTAACTTGCCTCTTGGACAATTCTGGCATAAAAACTTGGGCTGATTTCCCCTCTCTCTCTCTCTCTAACCCAGGGATCACCGGACAGTGATCAGGAGCAGGAACCCTGGCTGATTTCCCCCCTCTCTCTCTCTCTAACCCAGGGGTCACCGGACAGTGATCAGGAGCAGGAACCCTGGCTGATTTCCCCCCTCTCTCTCTCTCTAACCCAGGGGTCACCGGACAGTGATCAGGAGCAGGAACCCTGGCAGATTTCCTCTCTCTCTCTCTCTCTCTCTCTATAACCCAGGGATCACTGGACAGTGATCAGGAGCAGGAACCCTGGCTGATTTCCTCTCTCTCTCTAACCCAGGGATCACTGGACAGTGATCAGGAGCAGGAACCCTGGCTGATTTCCGCTCTCTCTCTCTAACCCAGGGATCACTGGACAGTGATCAGGAGCAGGAACCCTGGCTGATTTCCCCTCTCTCTCTCTCTCTAACCCAGGGATCACTGGACAGGGATCAGGAGCAGGAACCCTGGCTGATTTCCCCTCTCTCTCTCTCTCTAACCCAGGGATCACTGGACAGTGATCAGGAGCAGGAACCCTGGCTGATTTCCCCTCTCTCTCTAACCCAGGGATCACTGGACAGTGATCAGGAGCAGGAACCCTGGCTGATTTCCCCTCTCTCTCTAACCCAGGGATCACTGGACAGTGATCAGGAGCACGAACCCTGGCTGATTTCCCCTCTCTCTCTCTCTAACCCAGGGATCACTGGACAGTGATCAGGAGCAGGAACCCTGGCTGATTTCCCCTCTCTCTCTCCCACTAACCCAGGGATCACTGGACAGTGATCAGGAGCAGGAACCCTGGCTGATTTCCACTCTCTCTCTCTCTCTCTAACCCAGGGATCACTGGACAGGGATCAGGAGCAGGAACCCTGGCTGATTTCTCCTCTCTCTCTAACCCAGGGATCACTGGACAGTGATCAGGAGCAGGAACCCTGGCTGATTTCCTCTCTCTCTCTCTCTAACCCAGGGGTCACTGGACAGTTACTCACCTCAAGGCTGATATTCCTGAAGGTGTTCACATATCCAGCTCCTCCAAGTAGACCCTCGCACAGAATTATAAAGAATACAATCCAGATACTCGGAATGAAACAAAACCAGACATCAAAGGAGAGAACAGACAGAATCAACACCTGCAGGAGGAACACAGGTAAAGCACGGGGTTAGATACAGAGTAAATCTCCCTCTACACTGTCCCCATCAAACACTCCCAGGACAGGTACAGCACAGGGTTAGATACAGAGTAAATCTCCCTCTACACCGTCCCCATCAAACACTCCCAGGACAGGTACAGCACGGGGTTAGATACAGAGTAAATCTCCCTCTACAGCGTCCCCATGAAACACTCCCAGGACAGGTACAGCACGGGGTTAGATACAGAGTAAATCTCCCTCTACACTGTCCCCATCAAACACTCCCAGGACAGGTACAGCACGGGGTTAGATACAGAGTAAAGCTGCCTCTACACCGTCCCCATCAAACACTCCCAGGACAGGTACATCGCGGGGTTAGATAAAGATTAAATCTCCCTTTAAGACGTCCCCATCAAACACTCCCAGGACAGGTACAGCATGGGGTTAGATACAGAGTAAACCTCCTCTACACTGTCCCCATCAAACACTCCCAGGACAGGTACAGCACGGGGTTAGATACAGAGTAAAGCTTCCTCTACACCGTCCCCATCAAACACTCCCAGGACAGGTACAGCACGGGGTTAGATACAGCGTAAATCACCCTCTACACTGTCCCCATCAAACACTCCCAGGACAGGTACAGCACGGGGTTAGATACGGAGTGAGGTAAATATTCTGTTACCTGTAACAGTGCGAGAATCCAGATTTTACGGAGACGAAAGCAATTGGCTGACGATCTGGAGATGAAAACTCCGAACTGATACAGGGCCTGGTACCTGGGGAAGCAGGAGGAACAACGCTCTGAGGGAGGGAACAGCTTGGAATCATCCCTGGGGAGAGTCCTGCCCATGGGAGGAGGTGGGGGAGTGGGGGGTGGGGGAGTGGGGTGCTGTAGTATCAAGGCCTGGCTCAGAAAGGGTTAAAGGGGGGTCCGGGAGCTGTCCCACCCACACTGCGGAGCGAGGGGATAACATGGCGCGAGTCTAGAGGGCAGTCTTGCATTTGGACCGAGACGTGTGTAGCGGCAAGCATGGAGACAGCTCCTCACTGGGAGAGGGGTCCGCATCCGGAGGGAGTGGGGACAGGTTCCCGACAGCGCCGGGTAACCTTTGAGTCCCAATCCCATGACCCACGAGGCCCAGGAATGAGCTCGAGAGGAGAGGAGAGGGCATCACCGGCCGGGCTTACAAGGGACAGTCACATGCGTCCCTCGTCACTTCTCCCGAGGGTAGGCTGAGGTGATCCAAAGGCCCTCATCCCTCGGAGTGATTTCCCCCTATACCCCCCCCCCTCCCCCGCCACCCTACACCAGAGAGAAACCGGACACCAGAACGACCAAATGCTGACCGTCCGACAGTGCGGCTCTCCCTCAGCACTGACCCTCCGACAGTGCGGCTCTCCCTCACCACTGACCCTCCGACAGTGCGGCACTCCCTCAGCACTGACCCTCCGACAGTGCGGCTCTCCCTCAGCTCTGACCCTCCGACAGTGCGGCTCTCCCTCAGCACTGACCCTCCGACAGTGCGGCTCTCCCTCAGTACTGACCCTCCGACAGTGCGGCGCTCCCTCAGCACTGACCCTCCGACAGTGCGGCTCTCCCTCAGCACTGACCCTCCGACAGTGCGGCTCTCCCTCAGCACTGACCCTCCCACAGTGCGGCTCTCCCTCAGCACTGACCCTCCCACAGTGCGGCTCTCCCTCAGCACTGACCCTCCCACAGTGCGGCTCTCCCTCAGCACTGACCCTCCCACAGTGCGGCGCTCCCTCAGCACTGACCCTCCGACAGTGCGGCTCTCCCTCAGTACTGACCCTCCGACAGTGCGGCTCTCCCTCAGCACTGACCCTCCGACAGTGCGGCTCTCCCTCAGTACTGACCCTCCGACAGTGCGGCTCTCCCTCAGCACTGGCCCTCCGACAGTGCGGCTCTCCCTCAGCACTGACCCTCCGACAGTGCGGCTCTGCTTCAGCGCTGACCCTCCGACAGTGCGGCGCTCCCTCAGCACTGACCCTCCGACAGTGCGGCTCTCCCTCAGCACTGACCCTCCGACAGTGCGGCTCTCCCTCAGCACCGACCCTCCGACAGTGCGGCGCTCCCTCAGCACTGACCCTCCGACAGTGCGGCTCTCCCTCAGTACTGACCCTCCGACAGTGCGGCTCTCCCTCAGCACTGACCCTCCGACAGTGCGGCACTCCCTCAGCACTGACCCTCCGACAGTGCGGCTCTCCCTCAGCACTGACCCTCCGACAGTGCGGCGCTCCCTCAGCACTGACCCTCCGACAGTGCGGCTCTGCTTCAGCGCTGACCCTCCGACAGTGCGGCGCTCCCTCAGCACTGACCCTCCGACAGTGCGGCACTCCCTCAGCACTGACCCTCCCACAGTGAGGCTCTCACTCAGTACCCCAGGCAGAGTCGGAGTTACTGTCCCTATCTGTGCTGAATGCTACTTTTCAGAGATTTTAAGATCAGACGGTCACTTACCAGCGATACTGACTGTCATGATCAAACAGCGTGTTCCTAAAATAGAGTAGTTCAAACTGGGGTAGGGAGAGAAGTGTGTAACAGAGAGAGAGAGAGAGAGAGAGACAGGGAGAGAGACAGAGAGAGAGACAGAGAGAGACAGCGGGAGAGACAGAGGGAGAAAGGGAGAGACAGAGGGAGAAAGAGAGAGAGAGAGAGTGAGAGAGAGAGAGAGACGGGGAGGCAGAGAGAGACAGAAAGACAGAGAGAGAGAATGAGGAAGAGACCCAGAGGGAGAGAGACAGAAAGACGGAGGATGAGAGAGACAGACAGACAGAGGGAGAGAGAGACAGACAGACAAAGGGAGAGAGAGAGAGAGACAGAGGGAGAGAGAGACAGACAGACAGAGGGAGAGAGAGACAGACAGAGAGAGGGAGAGAGAGACAGACAGACAGAGGGAGAAAGAGACAGACAGACAGAGGGAGAAAGAGACAGACAGACAGAGGGAGAGAGAGACAGACAGACAGAGGGAGAGAGAGACAGACAGACAGAGGGAGAAAGAGACAGACAGACAGAGGGAGAGAGAGACAGACAGACAGAGGGAGAGAGAGACAGACAGACAGAGGGAGAAAGAGACAGACAGAGAAAGGGAGAAGAGACAGACAGAGAGAGGGAGAGAGAGACAGACAGACAAAGGGAGAGAGAGAGAGAGACAGAGGGAGAGAGAGACAGACAGACAGAGGGAGAGAGAGACAGACACAGAGAGGGAGAAAGAGACAGACAGAGAGAGGGAGAGAGACAGACAGAGGGAGAAAGAGACAGACAGACAGAGGGAGAGAGAGACAGACAGACAGAGGGAGAAAGAGACAGACAGAGAGAGGGAGAAAGAGACAGACAGAGAGAGGGAGAAAGAGACAGACAGACAGAGGGAGAGAGAGACAGACAGACAGAGGGAGAAAGAGACAGACAGACAGAGGGAGAGAGAGACAGACAGACAGAGGGAGAGAGAGACAGACAACAGAGGGAGAAAGAGACAGACAGACAGAGGGAGAAAGAGACAGACAGAGAGAGGGAGAGAGAGACAGACAGACAGAGGGAGAAAGAGACAGACAGACAGAGGGAGAAAGAGACAGACAGAGAGAGGGAGAAGAGACAGACAGAGAGAGGGAGAGAGAGACAGACAGACAGAGGGAGAAAGAGACAGACAGACAGAGGGAGAGAGAGACAGACAGACAGAGGGAGAAAGAGACAGACAGAGAGAGGAAGAAAGAGACAGACAGACAGAGGAAGAAAGAGACAGACAGACAGAGGGAGAAAGAGACAGACAGAGGGAGAAAGAGACAGACAGACAGAGGGAGAGAGAGACAGACAGACAGAGGGAGAAAGAGGCAGACAGACAGAGGGAGAAAGAGGCAGACAGACAGAGGGAGAAAGAGACAGAGAGAGAGAGGGAGAAGAGACAGACAGAGGGAGAGAGAGACAGACAGACAGAGGGAGAAAGAGACAGACAGAGAGAGGGAGAAAGAGACAGACAGAGAGAGGGAGAGAGAGACAGACAGACAGAGGGAGAAAGAGACAGACAGACAGAGGGAGAAAGAGACAGACAGATAGAGGAAGAGAGAGACAGACAGAGAGAGGGAGAGAGAGACAGAGGGAGACAGTCAGTTGCAGAAGCAGGAGGACGGGTAAGAGTTAGGGTGAGTTTTAATTGGAGGGAGAGAGAGGGAGAGAGGAAAGGGAGATTGGTTAGTTGGTGCTAGCCATTCAGCCCCTCTAGTTTTTTCAGATGTTCTCCGATACGATATTGTTCTGACCGCAGGACATCTCCAAAGCAGCCAATCAGGGATTGTTTTCATAGTGAGGTCACTCACCGCTGACCCCCCTACAGTGCGGCTCTCCCTCAGTACTGACCCTCCGACAGTGCGGCTCTCCCTCAGCGCTGACCATCCGACAGTGCGGCTCTCCCTCAGCACTGACCCTCCGACAGTGCGGCTCTCCCTCAGCACTGACCCTCCGACAGTGCGGTACTCCCTCAGTACTGACCCTCCGACAGTGCGGCGCTCCCTCAGCACTGACCCTCCGACAGTGCGGCTCTCCCTCAGCACTGACCCTCCGACAGTGCGGCTCTCCCTCAGCACTGACCCTCCGACAGTGCGGTACTCCCTCAGCACTGACTCTCCGACAGTGCGGCGCTCCCTCAGCACTGACCCTCCGACAGTGCGGCTCTCACTCAGCACTGACCCTCCGACAGTGCGGCTCTCCCTCAGCACTGACCCTCCGACAGTGCGGCTCTCCCTCAGCACTGACCCCCCGACAGTGCGGCTCTCCCTCAGTACTGACCCTCCGACAGTGCGGCACTCCCTCAGCGCTGACCCTCCGACAGTGCGGTACTCCCTCAGCACTGACCCTCCGACAGTGCGGCGCTCCCTCAGCACTGACCCTCCGACAGTGCGGCTCTCACTCAGCACTGACCCTCCGACAGTGCGGCTCTCCCTCAGCACTGACCCTCCGACAGTGCGGCTCTCCCTCAGCACTGACCCCCCGACAGTGCGGCTCTCCCTCAGTACTGACCCTCCGACAGTGCGGCACTCCCTCAGCGCTGACCCTCCGACAGTGCGGTGCTCCCTCAGTACTGACCCTCCGACAGCGCGGCTCTCCCACAGTGCAGGAGCTGTGTGTCACTCCAGACTCTGGGGCTTGGGTCCCTATTGGGTTTTGGCTAAACTATTAACTAAGTCAAGTGACCTGGTGAAGGGTAAGGAGAAAATTTGTACTCACCAGTCCTTGGTTAATAAAGTATTCAGCAAAATATACCAGTCCCAAGGGAAGCATGTATTTAAGTAAGCTCTGTGTGAGAGTCCGAAACAATGAATAAATTAGTAAGGACAGGTACAATACAGAACACCCTCTACACTACACTGACAGTGTAACCCCCTCCCCACTTTATTCCCAGTGTCAGCATCGAGCACTCCCAGAGACATTTACAATACAGAGCTCGCTCTACACTACCCCGACAGTGTAACCCCCTCCGCACTTTATACCCAGTGTGAGCATCCAGCACTCCCAGAGACATTTACAATACAGAGCTCGCTCTACACTACCCTGACAGTGTAACCCCCTCCCCAATTTATACACAGTGTCAGCATCGAGCATTCCCAGGGACAGATACAATACAGAGCTCCCTCTACACTACCCCGATAGTGTAATTGCATTAATTCTCTGCCAAAAACATTATCATTCAAAATGTTTCCATACCCGGATAATAACTACTTTCTTTCGTAAAGTCAGTCTTGATTCTGTCACCTCTGCTGATAGAAAAATACAAATTACTTCAAGCTTGAAGACAAGATATTCTCCCCACGGGTACAGACTCTCCCCCGGGGTCCGGGCACCGACTCTCCCCGGGGGTACGAGGGGTTGGATGCTAGTTATACTTGCCAGGACTGCGAGGTTGGATGATGGGCTGACACTCCTGGGCTCTGGGTGGAGGCTGAAGGTTCCAGTCGGACAGAATGGGAGGTTTCACCAGGAGGGAGAAGTAACTGTGTCGATGGGAGAGAAGGTTCCGGAGAGGTGAGATCGAGAGGGGTGAGGGGAACTGAGGCAAATTAGCGGGGGGGGGGGGGGTATCCGTCTACCCCCCTCGCCCTCCGAGAAAAAAAACAGCATCCAAAACCTGGGGAGAGAGGGAATGTGACAGAGAGAGAGAACAAAACATCACCTGCAACCTTGAATGAGAGAGAGAGAGAGAGGGAATGAGAGAGACAGAGAGAGAGAGAACAAAGCATCAGCCGACACCTGGAGAGAGAGAGGGAAAGTGAGAGAGAGAAAGAACAAAACATCACTCAAAACCTGCGGAGAGAGAGAGGGAACGTGAGAGAGAGAGAGAGGTCAAAACATCACCCGAAACCTGGGGAGAGAGAGAGGGAATGTGAGAGAGGGAGAGAGAAAGAGAGAAAAAAACATCACCTGAACACATGGGAGAGAGGGAATGTGAGAGGGAGAGAGAGACAGAACAAACATCACCTGAAACCTGGAGAGAGAGAGGGAATGTGAGAGAGAGAGCGAGAGAGAGAGAACAAAACATCACCTGAAACCTTGAGAAAGAGAGAGAGAGAGAACAAAACATCATCCGAAACCTGGAGAGAGAGGGAACGTGAGAGGGAGAACAAAACATCAGTCGAACCCTGGGGAGACAGAGAGGGAATGTGAGAGAGCGAGAGAGAGAGAGAACAAAATATCACCTGAAACCGGGACAGAGAGAGGGGGAAAGTGGGAGAGTGAGAAAGAAAGAGAGAGAGATAACAAAACATCACCCGAAACCTGGGGAGAGAGAGAGGGAATGTGAGAGAGAGAGGGAATGTGTGAGAGAGAGAGAGAGAGAACAAAACATCACCCGAAACCTGGGGAGAGAGAGAGAGAATTTGAGAGAAAGAGAGAGAGAGAGAGAGAGAACAAAACATCAGCCGAACACTGAGGAGAGAGAGGGAATGTGAGAGAGTGAGAGGGAGAACAAAACATCACCCGAAACCTGGGGAAGAGAGAGGGAATGTGAGAGAAAGAGAGAGAGAGAGAGAGAGAGAGAGAAAGAGAACAAAACTTCACCCAAAACCTGGACAGAGAGGGAATGTAAGAGAAAGAGAGAGAGAGAGAGAACAAAACATCATCTGGAACCTGAGGAGAGAGAGGGAATGCGCGAGAGAGAAAGAGAGAGAGAGAGAGAGAACAAAACATCACCCGAAACCTGGAGAGAGAGAGAGAGAGAGGGAATGTGAGAGAGAGAGTGGGAATGTGTGAGAGAGAGAACAAAACATCACATGAAACCTGGGGAGAGAGAGAGGGAATGTGAGAAAAAGAGAGAGAGAGAGAGAACAAAACATCATCTGGAACCTGGGGAGAGAGAGGGAATGCGAGAGAGAGAGAGAAAGAGATTGAGAGAGAGAGAGAGAGAGAGAGAACAAACCATCATCCGAAACCTGGAGAGAGAGAGAGAGGGAATGTGAGAGAGAGAGGGAATGTGTGTGAGAGAGTGAGAGAGAATAAAACATCAGCCGAACACTGAGGAGAGAGAGGGAATGTGAGAGAGTGAGAGGGAGAACAAAACATCACCCGAAACCTGGGGAAGAGAGAGGGAATGTGAGAGAAAGAGAGAGAGAGAGAGAGAGAGAGAGAGAAAGAGAACAAAACTTCACCCAAAACCTGGACAGAGAGGGAATGTAAGAGAAAGAGAGAGAGAGAGAGAACAAAACATCATCTGGAACCTGAGGAGAGAGAGGGAATGCGCGAGAGAGAAAGAGAGAGAGAGAGAGAGAACAAAACATCACCCGAAACCTGGAGAGAGAGAGAGAGAGAGGGAATGTGAGAGAGAGAGTGGGAATGTGTGAGAGAGAGAACAAAACATCACATGAAACCTGGGGAGAGAGAGAGGGAATGTGAGAAAAAGAGAGAGAGAGAGAGAACAAAACATCATCTGGAACCTGGGGAGAGAGAGGGAATGCGAGAGAGAGAGAGAAAGAGATTGAGAGAGAGAGAGAGAGAGAACAAACCATCATCCGAAACCTGGAGAGAGAGAGAGAGGGAATGTGAGAGAGAGAGGGAATGTGTGTGAGAGAGTGAGAGAGAATAAAACATCACCGAAAACCTGGAGAGAGAGAGAGAGAGAGAGGGAGGGAATGTGAGAGAGAGAGACAGAGAGAATAAATCATCACCCGAAACCTGGAGAGAGAGAGAGGGAATGTGTGTGTCAGAAAGAGAGAGGGATCGTGAGAATGTGAGAGAGAGAACAAAACATCAACCGAAACCTGGGGAGAGAGAGAGGGAATGTGAGAGAGTGAGAGAGAGAGAGAACAACACATCACCCGAAACCTGGAGAGAGAGGGAATGTGACAGAGAGAGGGAGAGAACAAAACATCACCCGAAACCTGGGGAGGGAGAGAGAGAAGGCGAGAGAGAGAGAGAGAGAACAAAACATCACCCGAAACCTGGGGAGAGAGGGAATGTGAAAGAGAGAGAGAGAACAAAACATCACCCGAAACGTGGTGAGAGAGAGAGAGAATGAGAGAAAGAGAGAGAGAGGGAGAACTAAACATCATCTGAAACCTGGACAGAGAGAGGGAATGTGAGAGAGTGAGAAAGAGAGAGAGAGAGTGAAAGAGAACAAAACATCAGTCGAAACTTGGGGAGACAGGGAATGTGACAGAGAGAGAGAGAGAACAAAACATCACCCGCAACCTTGAGAGAGAGAGAGAGAGGGAATGAGAAAGACACAGAGAGAGAGAGAGAGAACAAAACATCACCCGCAACCTTGAGAGAGAGAGGGAATGAGAAAGACACAGAGAGAGAGAGAACAAAACATCACCCGAAACCTGGAGAGAGAGAGAGAGAGGGAATGAGAAAGACACAGAGAGAGAGAGAACAAAACATCACCCGAAACCTGGAGAGAGAGTGAGAGGAATTGTGAGAGAGAGAGAGAACAAAGCATCAGCCGACACCTGGAGAGAGAGAGGGAAAGTGAGAGAGAGAGAGAAAGAGAAAAAAAACAGCATCCAAAACGTGGGGAAAGAGGGAATGTGAGAGAGACAAAGAACAAAACATCATTCAAAACCTGCGGAGAGAGAGAGGGAACGTGAGAGAGAGAGAGAGAGGACAAAACATCACCCGAAACCTGGGGAGAGAGAGAGGGAATGTGAGAGAGAGAGAGAGAACAAAACATCACCCGAAAGCTGGAGAGAGGGAATGTGAGAGAGAGAGAGAGAGAACAAAACATCACCTGAAACCTGGGGAGAGAGGGAATGTGAGAGGGAGAGAGACAGAGAAAACATCACCCGAAACCTGGAGAGAGAGAGGGAATGTGAGAGCGAGAGAGAGAGAGAGAGAGAGAGAACAACACATCACCTGAAAAATGGAGAGAGAGAGAGGGAATGTGATAGAGAGAGAGAAAGAACAAAAAATCACCCAAATCCTGGGGTCACAGAGGGAACGTGAGAGAGAGAGAGAACAAAACATCAGCCGAAACCTGGAGAAAGAGAGGGAACGTGAGAGAGTGAGAGTGAAAGAGAACAAAACATCAGCTGAAACCTGGAGAGAGAGGGAATGTGAGAGAGAGAGAGACAGAGAGAGAGAACAAAACATCACCCGAAACCTGGGGAGAGAGGGAATGTGAGAGAGAGAGAGACAGAGAGAGAGAACAAAACATCACGTAAAAACTGGGGAGAGAGAGAAGGAATGTGAGAGAGAGAGAGAACAAAACATCACCCGAAACGCGGTGAGAGAGAGAGAGAATGTGAGAGAGAGAGAGAGAAAGAGAGAGAGAGGGAGAACTAAACATCATCTGAAACCTGGACAGAGAGAGGGAATGTGAGAGAGTGAGAAAGAGAGAGAGAGAGCGAAAGAGAACAAAACATCACCCAAAACTTGGGGAGAGAGGGAATGTGACAGAGAGAGAGAGAACAAAACATCACCTGCAACCTTGAGAGAGAGAGAGGGAATGAGAGAGACAGTGAGAGAGAGAGAACAAAACATCAGCTGAAACATGGAGAGAGATAGGGAATGTGAGAGAGAGAGAGAGAGAGAGAACAAAGCATCAGCCGACACTTGGAGAGAGAGAGGGAAAGTGAGAAAGAGAGAGAAAGAGAAAAAAAACAGCATCCAAAACCGGGGGAGAGAGGGAATGTGAGAGAGAGAAAGAACAAAACATCACTCAAAACCTGCGGAGAGAGAGAGGGAACGTGAGAGAGAGAGAGAGGACAAAACATCACCCGAAACCTGGAGAAAGAGAGAGGGAATGTGAGAGAAAGAGAGAGAGAGAGAAAACAAATCATCACCCAAAACCTGGGGAGAGAGAGAGGCAACGCGAGAGAGAGAGCGAGTGAGAGAATAAAACATCACCCGAAACTTGGAGAGAGAGCGAGGGAATGTAAGAGAGAGAGTGAAAGAGAACAAAACATCACCTGAAACCTGGAGAGAGAGAGAGGGAATGTGAGAGAGTAAGAGAGAGAAAACAAAACATCACCCGGAACCTGGAGAGAGAGAGAGAGAGAATGTGAGAGAGAGAGAGGGAGAGAGAGAACAAAACATCACCCGAAACCTGGAGAGCGAGAGAGGGAATGTGTGTGTCAGAGAGAGAGAGGGATTGTGAGAATGAGAGAGAGAGAACAAAACATCAACCGAAACCTGGGGAGAGAGAGAGTGAATGTGAGAGGGACAGAGAGTGAAAACAAAACATCACCCGGAACCTGGAGAGAGAGAGAGAGAGAATGTGAGAGAGAGAGAGGGAGAGAGAGAACAAAACATCACCCGAAACCTGGAGAGCGAGAGAGGGAATGTGTGTGTCAGAGAGAGAGAGGGATTGTGAGAATGAGAGAGAGAGAACAAAACATCAACCGAAACCTGGGGAGAGAGAGAGTGAATGTGAGAGAGAGAGAGAGAGAGAACAAAACATCACCTGAAACCTGAGGAGAGAGAGAGGGAATGTGAGAGGGACAGAGAGACAGAACAAAACATCACCCGAAACCTGGAGAGAGAGAGGGAATGTGAGAGCGAGAGAGAGAGAGAGTACAACACATCACCTGAAATTTAGAGAGAGAGGGAGGGAATGTAACAGAGAGAGAGAGAGAGAGCACAACACATCACCCGAAACCTGGAGAGAGAGGGAATGTGACAGAGAGAGAGACAGAACAAAACATCAACCGAAACCTGGGGAGAGAGGGAATGTGACAGAGAGAGAGAGAGAGAACAACACATCACCCAAAACCTGGAGAGAGAGGGAATGTGAGAGAGTGAGAGAGAGAGAACAACACATCACCCGAAACCTGGAGAGAGAGGGAATGTGAGAGAGAGAGAGAGAGAGAGAGAGAGAACAAAACATCACCCGAAACCTGGGGAGAGAGGGAATGTGAAAGAGAGAGAGAGAGAAAGAGAAAGAGAGGGAGAACTAAACATCATCTGAAACCTGGACAGAGAGAGGGAATGTGAGAGAGTGAGAAAGAGAGAGAGAGAGTGAAAGAGAACAAAACATCACTCGAAACTTGGGAAGAGAGGGAATGTGACAGAGAGAGAGAGAGAGAGAGAGAGAGAACAAAACATCACCCGCAACCTTGAGAGAGAGAGAGAGAGAGAGAGAGGGAATGAGAAAGTCACAGAGAGAGAGAGAGAGAGAGAGAACAAAACATCACCCAAAACCTGGAGAGAGAGTGAGAGGGATTGTGAGAGAGAGAGAGAACAAAGCATCAGCCGACACTTGGAGAGAGAGAGGGAAAGTGAGAGAGAGAGAGAAAGAGAAAAAAAACAGCATCCAAAACCTGGGGAGAGAGGGAATGTGAGAGAGAGAAAGAGAAAACATCACTCAAAACCTGCGGAGAGAGAGAGGGAACGTGAGAGAGAGAGAGAGGACAAAACATCACCCGAAACCTGGGGAGAGAGAGAGGGAATGTGAGAGAGAGAGAGAGAGAGAGAACAAAACATCACCTGAAACCTGGGGAGAGAGGGAATGTGAGAGGGACAGAGAGACAGAACAAAACATCACCCGAAACCTGGTGAGAAAGAGAGGGAATGTGAGAGAGAGAGAGTGAGAGAGAGTACAAAACATCACCTGAAACCTGGGGAGAGAGAGAGGGAATGTGAGAGAGAGAGAGAGAGAGAGAGAGAGAACAAAACATCACCTGAAACCTGGGGAGAGAGGGAATGTGAGAGGGACAGAGAGACAGAACAAAACATCACCCGAAACCTGAGGAGAGAGAGAGAGGGAATGTGAGAGGGACAGAGAGACAGAACAAAACATCACCCGAAACCTGGAGAGAGAGAGGGAATGTGAGAGCGAGAGAGAGAGAGAGTACAACACATCACCTGAAATTTAGAGAGAGGGAGGGAATGTAACAGAGAGAGAGAGAGAGAGAACAACACATCACCCGAAACCTGGAGAGAGAGGGAATGTGACAGAGAGAGAGACAGAACAAAACATCAACCGAAACCTGGGGAGAGAGGGAATGTGACAGAGAGAGAGAGAGAACAACACATCACCCAAAACCTGGAGAGAGAGGGAATGTGAGAGAGTGAGAGAGAGAGAACAACACATCACCCGAAACCTGGAGAGAGAGGGAATGTGACAGAGAGAGGGAGAGAACAAAACATCACCCAAAACCTGGGGAGGGAGATAGAGAATGTGAGAGAGAGAGAGAGAGAGAAAGAGAACAAAACATCACCCGAAACCTGGGGAGAGAGGGAATGTGAAAGAGAGAGAGAGAGAAAGAGAGAGAGAGGCAGAACTAAGCATCATCTGAAACCTGGAAAGAGAGAGGGAATTTGAGAGTGAGAAAGAGAGAGAGAGAGTGAAAGAGAACAAAACATCACTTGAAACTTGGGAAGAGAGGGAATGTGACAGAGAGAGAGAGAGAGAGAGAGAACAAAACATCACCCGCAACCTTGAGAGAGAGAGAGAGAGAGGGAATGAGAAAGTCACAGAGAGAGAGAGAGAACAAAACATCACCCGAAACCTGGAGAGAGAGAGAGAGAGAGAGAGGGACTGAGAAAGACACAGAGAGAGAACAAAACATCACCCGAAACCTGGAGAGAGAGAGAGAGAGAGAGGGAATGAGAAAGACACAGAGAGAGAGAGAACAAAACATCACCCGAAACCTGGAGAGAGAGAGAGAGAGAGAGAGGGAATGAGAAAGACACAGAGAGAGAGAGAACAAAACATCACCCGAAACCTGGAGAGAGAGTGAGAGGGATTGTGAGAGAGAGAGAGAACAAAGCATCAGCCGACACTTGGAGAGAGAGAGGGAAAGTGAGAGAGAGAGAGAGAAAGAGAAAAAAAACAGCATCCAAAACCGCGGGAGAGAGGGAATGTGAGAGAAAGAACAAAACATCACTCAAAACCTGCGGAGAGAGAGAGGGAACTTGAGAGAGAGAGAGAGAGAGAGAGAGGACAAAACATCACCCGAAACCTGGAGAAAGAGAGAGGGAATGTGAGAGAAAGAGAGAGAGAAAACAAATCATCACCCAAAACCTGGGGAGAGAGAGAGGGAATGTGAGAGAGAGAGAGTGAGAGAATAAAACATCACCCGAAACTTGGAGAGAGAGGGAGGGAATGTGAGAGAGTAAGAGAGAGAAAACAAAACATCACCCGAAACCTGGTGAGAGAGAGAGAGAATGTGAGAGAGAGAGAAAGGGAGAGAGAGAACAAAACATCACCCGAAACCTGGGGAGAGAGGGAATGTGACAGAGAGAGACACAGAACAAAACATCAACCGAAACCTGGGGAGAGAGGGAATGTGACAGAGAGAGAGAGAGAACAAAACAGCAACCGAAACCTGGGGAGAGAGAGAATGTAACAGAGAGAGAGAGAGAACAAAACATCACCCGAAACCTGGGGAGGGAGATAGAGAATGTGAGAGAGAGAGAGAGAGAGAGAGAACAAAACATCACCCGAAACCTGGGGAGAGAGGGAATGTGAAAGAGAGAGAGAGAGAGAATAAAACATCACCTGAAACATGGTGAGAGAGAGAGAGAATGAGAGAAAGAGAGAGAGAGAGAGAACAAAACATCATCTGAAACCTGGACAGAGAGAGGGAATTTGAGAGTGAGAAAGAGAGAGAGAGAGTGAAAGAGAACAAAACATCACTCAAAACTTGGGAAGAGAGGGAATGTGACAGAGAGAGAGAGAGAGAGGGAATGAGAAAGTCACAGAGAGAGAGAGAGAGAGAACAAAACATCACCCGAAACCTGGACAGAGAGAGAGAGGGAATGAGAAAGACACAGAGAGAGAGATAGAACAAAACATCACCCGAAACCTGGAGAGAGAGGGAAAGTGAGAGAGTGAGAGAGAGAACAAAACATCAGTCGAACCCTGGGGAGATAGAGAGAGAATGTGAGAGAGAGAGAAAGGGAGAGAGAGAACAAAACATCACCCGAAAACTGGAGAGAGAGGGAAAGTGAGAGAGAGAACAAAACATCAGTCGAACCCTGGGGAGATAGAGAGAGAATGTGAGAGAGAGAGAGAGTGAAAGAGGGAGAATGTCAGAGAGAGAGAGAACAAAACATCACCCGAAACGTGGAGAGAGAGAGAGAATGTGAGAGAGAGAGAAAGAGAGAGAGAACAAAACATCACCTGAAACCTGGGGAGAGAGAGAGAATGTGAGAGAGATAGAGAGAGAGAGAACAAAACTTCACCCAAAACCTGGAGAGAGAGGGAATGTGAGAGAAAGAGAGAGAGAGAGAGAGAGAGAGAGAACAACACATCATCTGGAACCTGGGGAGAGAGAGGGATTGCGAGAGAGAGAGAGAAAGAGAGAGAGAGAGAAAGAGAACAAACCATCACCCGAAACCCGGAGAGAGAGAGGGAATGTGAGAGAGAGAGGGAATGTGTATGAGAGAGAGAGAGAGAGAGAGACCAAAACATCACCCGAAACCTGGAGAGAGAGGGAGAGAGAGGGAATGTGAGAGAGAAAGACAGAGAGAACAAACCATCACATGAAACCTGGAGAGAGAGAGAGGGAACGTGAGAAAGTGAGAGAGAAAACAAAACATCAACCGAACCCTGGGGAGAGAGAGAGGGAATGTGAGAGAGAGAGAGAGAGAGAGAACAACACATCACCCGAAATTTGAAGAGAGAAGGAGGGAATGTGACAGAGAGAGAGAGAGAGAGAACAACACATCACCCGAAACCTGGAGAGAGAGAGAGAGGGAATGTGGCAGAGAGAGAGAGAGAGAGAGAGAGAACAACACATCACCCGAAACCTGGAGAGAGAGAGAGGGAATGTGATAGAGAGAGAGAGAGAACAAAACATCACCCGAAACCTGGTGAGAAAGAGAGGGAGTGTGAGAGAGAGAGAGAGAGAGAGAACAAAACATCATCCGAAACCTGGGGAGAGAGAGGGAATGTGAGAGAGAGAGAGTGAGAGAGAGAACAAAACATCACCTGAAACCTGGGGAGAGAGATGGAATGTGAGAGAGAGAGGGAATGTGTGTGAGAGAGAGAGAGCGAAAGAGAACAAAACATCACCCGAAACCTGGAGAGAGAGGGAGAGAGAGGGAATGTGAGAGAGAGAGACAGAGAGAACAAACCATCACCCGAAACCTGGAGAGAGAGAGAGGGAACGTGAGAAAGTGAGAGAGAGAACAAAACATCAACCGAACCCTGGGGAGAGAGAGAGGGAATGTGAGAGAGAGAGAGAGAGGACAAAACATCACCCGAAACATGGACAGAGAGAGGGAGAAAGTGAGAGAACGACAGAGAGAGAGAGAGAGATAACAAAAAATCACCTGAAACCTGGGGAGAGAGAGTGAATGTGAGAGAGAGAGAGAACAAAACATCACCCAAAACCTGGACAGAGAGAGGGAATGTGTGAGAGAGATAGAGAGAGAACAAAACATCACTCGAAACCTGGCGAGAGAGAGAGGGAATGTGAGAGAGAGGGAGAGAGAGAGAGAGAAGAAACCATCACCAGAAACCTGGAGAGAAAATGAGGGAGTCTGAGAGAGTGAGAGAGAGAGAGAGAACAACACATCACCCGAAATTTGGAGAGAGAAGGAAGAAGGAAGGAATGTGACAGAGAGAGAGAAAGAGAACAACACATCACCCGAAACCTGGAGAGAGAGAGGGAATGTGAGGGAGAGAGAGAGAGAACAAAACATCACCCGAAACCTGGTGAGAAAGAGAGGGAATGTGAGAAAGAGAGAGAGAGAACAAAACATCATCCGAAACCTGGGGTGAGAGAGGGAATGTGAGAGACAGAGAGTGAGAGAGAGAACAAAACATCACCTGAAACCTGGGGAGAAAGAGGGAATGTGAGAGAGAGAGGGAATGTGTATGAGAGAGAGAGAGCGAGAGAGAACAAAACATCACCCGAAACCTGGAGAGAGAGGGAGAGAGAGGGAATGTGAGAGAGAGAGACAGAGAGAACAAACCATCACCCGAAACCTGGAGAGAGAGAGAGGGAACGTGAGAAAGTGAGAGAGAGAACAAAACATCAACCGAACCCTGGGGAGAGAGAGAGAGGGAATGTGAGAGAGAGAGAGAGAGAGAGAAAACAAAACATCACCTGAAACCAGGACAGAGAGAGGGGGAAAGTGAGAGAAGGAGAGAGAAAGAGAGAGAGATAACAAAACATCACCCGAAACGTGGAGAGAGAGAGAGAATGTGAGAGAGAGAGAAAGAGAAAGAGAACAAAACATCACCCGAAACGTGGAGAGAGAGAGAGAATGTGAGGGAGAGAGAAAGGGAGAGAGAACAACACATCACCCGAAACCTGGGGAGAGAGAGAGAATGTGAGAGAGAGAGAAAGAGAACAAAACATCACCCGAAACCTGGGGAGAGAGAGAGAATGTGAGAGAGAGAAAGAGAGAGAGAACAAAACATCACCCGAAACCTGGAGAGAGAGACAGAGGGAATGTGAGAGAGAGAGGGAATGTGTGAGAGAGAGGGAGAGAGACAGAGAGAGAACAAAACATCACCTGAAACCTGGGGAGAGAGAAAGGGAATGTGAGAGAATGAGAGAGAGAGAGAGAGAGAGAGGAAGAGAACAAAACTTCACCCACAACCTGGAGAGAGAGGGAATGTGAGAGAAAGAGAGAGAGAGAGAGAGAGAGAACAAGACATCATCTGGAACCTGGGGAGAGAGAGGGAATGCGAGAGAGAGAGAAAGAGAGAGAGAGAGAGACAGAGAACAAACCGTCACCCGAAACCTGGAGAGAGAGAGGGAATGTGTATGAGAGAGAGAGAGCGAGAGAGAACAAAACATCACCCGAAACATGGACAGAGAGAGAGAGAGGGAACGTGAGAAAGTGAGAGAGAGAACAAAACATCAACCGAACCCTGGGGAGAGAGAGAGGGAATGTGAGAGAGAGAGAGAGAGAGAACAAAACATCACCCGATACATGGACAGAGAGAGGGAGAAAGTGAGAGAGCGATAGAGAGAGAGATAACAAAAAATCACACGAAACATCATGGGGAGAGAGAGTGAATGTGAGAGAGAGAGAGAGAGAACAAAACATCACCTGAAACCTGGAGAGAGAGAGAGAGGGAATGTGAGAGAGAGATAGAGAGAGAACAAAACATTACCCGAAACCTGGCGAGAGAGAGAGGGAATGTGAGAGAGAGAGAGAACACAAAACATCACACGAAACCTCAGGAGAGAGAGAGGGAACATAAGAGAGAGAGAGAGAGAGAAGAAACCATCACTCGAAACCTGGGGAGAGAGAGAGGGAGTGTGAGAGAGTGAGAGAGAGAGACAGAGAGAACACATCACCCGAAAATTGGAGAGAGAAGCAGGGAATGTGACAGAGAGAGAGAGAGAGAGAGAGAACAACACATCACCCGAAACCTGGAGAGAGAGAGAGAGGGAATGTGACAGAGAGAGAAAGAGAGGGAGAGAACAACACATCACCTGAAACCTGGAGAGAGAGAGAGGGAATGTGACAGAGATAGTGAGAGAACAAAATATCACCCGAAACCTGGGGAGGGAGAGAGAGAATGTGACAGAGAGAGGGAGAGAACTAAACATCATCTGAAACCAGGAGAGAGAGAGAGGGAATGTGAGAGAGGAAGAGAACAAAACATCACTCGAAAGCTGGAGAGAGAGAGAGGGAATGTGAGAGAGAGAGAGAGAAAGAGAAAACAAAACATCACCTGAAACCTGGAGAGAGAAGGAATGTGAGAGAGAGAGAGAGAGAGAACAAAACATCACCCGAAGACTGGGGAGAGAGAGAGGGAATGTGAGAGAGTGAGGGAGAGAGAGAACAAAACATCACCAGAAACCTGGACAGAGAGAGGGGGAAATTGAGGGAGCGAGAGAGAGAGAGAGAACAAATCATCACACGAAACCTGGGGAGAGAGAGGGATTGTGAGAGACAGAGAGAGAGAGAAGAAAACATCTCCCGAAACCTGGTGAGAAAGGGAGGGAGTGTGAGAGAGAGAGAGAGAGAGAACAAAACATCATCCGAAACCTGGGGAGAGAGAGAGGGATTGTGAGAGAGAGAGAGAGAGAACAAAACATCACCCGAAACCTGGTGAGAAAGAGAGGGAATGTGAGAGAGCGAGAGAGAGAGAACAAAACATCACCTGAAACCTGGGGAGAGAGAGGGAATGTGAGAGAGAGAGAGAGAGAGAGAAAGAGAACAAAACATCACCTGAAACCTGGGGAGAGAGAAGGAATGTGAGAGAGAGAACAAAACATCACCCGAAACCTGGTGAGAAAGAGGGGGAATGTGAGAGAGAGAGAGTGAGAGAGAGAACAAAACATCACCTGAAACCTGGGGAGAGAGGGAATGTGGGAGAGAGAGAGAGAGAACAAAACATCACCCGAAACCTGGAGAGAGAGAGAGAGAGGGAATGTGAGAGAGAGAGAGAGAGAGAACAAAACATCACCCGAAAATTGGGGAGAGAGAGAGAGAATGTGAGAGAGAGAGAGAGAGAGAGAGAGAACAAAACATCACCCGAAAACTGGGGAGAGAGAGAGAGAATGTGAGAGAGAGAGAACAAAACATCACCCGAACCCTGGGGAGAGAGAGAGGGAATGTGAGAGAGAGAGAGAGAGAGAGAGAGAGAGAGAACAGAACATCACCCGAAACCTGGGGAGAGAGAGAGGGAATGTGAGAGATAGAGAGAGAACAAAACATCACCCGAAACCTGGAGAGAGCGAGGGAATGTGAGAGAGGGAGAGAGAGAACAAAACATCACCTGAAACCTGGGGAGAGAGAGACAGAATGTGTGAGAGAGAGAGAGAGAGAACAAAACATCACTGGAAAGATGGGGAGAGATAGAGGGAATGTGAGAGAGAGAGAGAGAGGGAAGAAACTAAACATCATCTGAAACCAGGAGAGAGGGAGAGGGAATGTGAGAGAGGAAGAGAACAAAACATCACTCGTAAGCTGGAGAGAGAGAGAGGGAATGTGAGAGAGAGAGAGAGAGAACAAAACATCACCCGAAAACTGGGAAGAGAGAGGGAATGTGAGAGAGAGAGAGGGAGAGAACTAAACATCTCCCGATACCTGGAGAGAGAGAGAGGGAATGTGAGAGAGAGAGCGAGAGAGAACAAAACATCACTGGAAACCTGGGGAGAGAGAGAGGGAATGTGAGAGATAGAGAGAGAACAAAACATCACCAGAAACCTGGGGAGAGAGAGAGAGAATGTGAGAGAGAGAGAACAAATCATCACTTGAAAGCTGGGGAGAGAGAGAGGGAATGTGAGAGAGAGAGAGACAGAACAAAACATCACTGGAAAGATGGGGAGAGATAGAGGGAATGTGAGAGATAGAGAGAGACCAAAACATCACCCGAAACCTGGAGAGAGCGAGGGAATGTGAGAGAGAGAACAAAACATCACCCGAAAACTGCGGAGAGAGATGGAATGTGAGAGAGAGAGAGGGAGAGAACTAGACATCAGCTGAAACCAGGAGAGAGAGAGAGGGAATGTGAGAGAGGAAGAGAACAAAACATCACTCGTAAGCTGGAGAGAGAGAGAGGGAATGTGAGAGAGAGAGAGAGAGAACTAAACATCTCCCAATACCTGGAGAGAGAGAGAGGGAATGTGAGAGAGAGAGAGAGAGAGAGAACAAAACATCACCCAAAACCTGGAGAGAGCGAGGGAATGTGAGAGAGGGAGGGAGAGAACAAAACATCACCCGAAACCTGGGGAGAGAGAGAGGGAATGTGAGAGAGAGAGAGAGAGAGAACTAACCATCTCCCAATACGTGGAGAGAGAGAGAGGGAATGTGAGAGAGAGAGAGAGAGAGAGAACAAAACATCACCCAAAACCTGGAGAGAGTGAGGGAATGTGAGAGAGGGAGGGAGAGAACAAAACATCACCCGAAACCTGGGGAGAGAGAGAGGGAATGTGAGAGAGAGAGAGAACAAAACATCATCTGAAACCACGAGAGAGAGAGGGAATGTGAGAGAGAGAGAGTGAGAGAGAGAACAAAACATCACCTGAAACCTGGGGAGAGAGAGGGAATGTGACAGAGAGAGAGAGAGAGAACAACACATCACCCGAAACCTGGAGAGAGCGAGGGAATGTGAGAGAGGGAGGGAGAGAACGAAACATCACCCGAAACCTGGGGAGGGAGAGAGAGAATGTGAGATAGAAAGGGAAGAACAAAACATCACGCGAAACCTGGGGAGAGAGAGGGAATGTGAGAGAGAGAGAGAGAGAGAGAGGGAGAGAACTAAACATCATCTGAAACCAGGAGAGAGAGAGAGGGAATGTGAGAGAGGAAGAGAACAAAACATCACTCAAAAGCTGGAGAGGGAGAGAGGGAATGTGAGAGAGAGAGAGAGAGAGAGAGAGAAGGAGAAAACAAAACATCACCTGAAACCTGGAGAGAGAAGGAATGTGAGAGAGAGAGAGAGAGAGAACAAAACATCACCCGAAGACTGGGGAGAGAGAGAGGGAATGTGAGAGAGTGAGGGAGAGAGAGAACAAAACATCACCAGAAACCTGGACAGAGAGAGGGGGAAATTGAGGGACCGAGAGAGAGAGAGAGAACAAATCATCACATGAAACCTGGGGAGAGAGAGGGATTGTGAGAGACAGAGAGAGAGAGAACAAAACATCACCCGAAACCTGGTGAGAAAGAGAAGGAATGTGAGAGAGAGAGAGAGAGAGAGAGAGAGAGAGAACAAAACATCACCCGAAACCTGGTGAGAAAGAGAGGGAATGTGAGAGAGAGAGAGAGAGAGAACAAAACATCACCTGAAACCTGGGGAGAGAGAGGGAATGTGAGAGAGAGAGAGAGAGAGAACAAAACATCACCCGAAAACTGGGAAGAGACAGAAAGAATGTGAGAGAGAGAGAGAGAGAGAGAACAAAACATCACCCGAACCCTGGGGAGAGAGAGAGGGAATGTGAGAGAGAGAGAGAGAGAGAGAACAGAACATCACCCGAAACCTGGGGAGAGAGAGGGAATGTGAGAGATAGAGAGAGAACAAAACATCACCCGAAACCTGGAGAGAGCGAGGGAATGTGAGAGAGGGAGAGAGAGAACAAAACATCACTTGAAACCTGGGGAGAGAGAGACAGAATGTATGAGAGAGAGAGAGAGAACAAAACATCACCCGAAAACTGGGGAGAGAGAGAGGGAATGTGAGAGATAGAGAGAGAACAAAACATCACCCGAAACCTGGAGAGAGCGAGGGAATGTGAGAGAGGGAGAGAGAGAACAAAACATCACTTGAAACCTGGGGAGAGAGAGACAGAATGTGTGAGAGAGAGAGAGAGAACAAAACATCACCCGAAACCTGGGGAAAGAGAGGGAATGTGAGAGAGAGAGAGAGAGAGACAGAACAAAACATCACTGGAAAGATGGGGAGAGATAGAGGGAATGTGAGAGATAGAGAGAGACCAAAACATCACCCGAAACCCGGAGAGAGCGAGGGAATGTGAGAGAGGGAGAGAGAGAACAAAACATCACCCGAAACCTGGAGATAGAAGGAATGTGAGAGAGAGAACAAAACATCAACCGAAAACTGCGGAGAGAGAGGGAATGTGAGAGAGAGAGAGAGGGAGAGAACTAAACATCATCTGAAACCAGGAGAGAGGGAGAGGGAATGTGAGAGAGGAAGCGAACAAAACATCACTCGTAAGCTGGAGAGAGAGAGAGGGAATGTGAGAGAGAGAGAGAGAACAAAACATCACCCGAAAACAGGGAAGAGAGAGGGAATGTGAGAGAGAGAGAGAGGGAGAGAACTAAACATCTCCCGATACCTGGAGAGAGAGAGAGGGAATGTGAGAGAGAGAGCGAGAGAGAACAAAACATCACTGGAAACCTGGGGAGAGAGAGAGGGAATGTGAGAGATAGAGAGAGAACAAAACATCACCCGAAACCTGGGGAGAGAGAGAGGGAATGTAAGAGAGAGAGAACAAGTCAACACTTGAAAGCTGGGGAGAGAGAGAGGGAATGTGACAGAGAGAGAGAGAGAACAAAACATCACTGGAAAGATGGGGAGAGATAGAGGGAATGTGAGAGATAGAGAGAGACCAAAACATCACCCGAAACCTGGAGAGAGCGAGGGAATGTGAGAGAGAGAGAGGGAGAGAACTAAACATCATCTGAAACCAGGAGAGAGAGAGGGAATGTGAGAGAGGAAGAGAACAAAACATCACACGTAAGCTGGAGAGAGAGAGAGAGGGAATGTGAGAGAAAGAGAGAGAGAGAGAGAACTAAACATCTCCCAATACCTGGAGAGAGAGAGAGGGAATGTGAGAGAGAGAGAGAGAGAGAGAACAAAACATCACCCAAAACCTGGAGAGAGAGAGGGAATGTGAGAGAGGGAGGGAGAGAACAAAACATCACCCGAAACCTGGGGAGAGAGAGAGGGAATGTGAGAGAGAGAGAGAACAAAACATCATCTGAAACCACGAGAGAGAGAGGGAATGTGAGAGAGAGAGAGTGAGAGAGAGAACAAAACATCACCTGAAACCTGGGGAGAGAGAGGGAATGTGACAGAGAGAGAGAGAGAGAACAACACATCACCCGAAACCTGGAGAGAGCGAGGGAATGTGAGAGAGGGAGGGAGAGAACAAAACATCACCCGAAACCTGGGGAGGGAGAGAGAGAATGCGAGATAGAAAGGGAAGAACAAAACATCACGCGAAACCTGGGGAGAGAGAGGGAATGTGAGAGAGAGAGAGAGAGAGAGAGGGAGAGAACTAAACATCATCTGAAACCAGGAGAGAGAGAGAGGGAATGTGAGAGAGGAAGAGAACAAAACATCACTCGAAAGCTGGAGAGAGAGGGAGGGAATGTGAGAGAGAGAGAGAGAGAGAGAGAGAGAAGGAGAAAACAAAACATCACCTGAAACCTGGAGAGAAGGAATGTGAGAGAGAGAGAGAGAGAGAACAAAACATCACCCGAAGACTGGGGAGAGAGAGAGGGAATGTGAGAGAGTGAGGGAGAGAGAGAACAAAACATCACCAGAAACCTGGACAGAGAGAGGGGAAAATTGAGGGAGCGAGAGAGAGAGAGAGAACAAATCATCACATGAAACCTGGGGAGAGAGAGGGATTGTGAGAGACAGATAGAGAGAGAACAAAACATCACCCGAAACCTGGTGAGAAAGAGAAGGAATGTGAGAGAGAGAGAGTGAGAGAGAGAGAACAAAACATCACCTGAAACCTGGGGAGAGAGGGATTGTGAGAGAGAGAGAGAGAGAACAAAACATCACCCGAAACCTGGTGAGAAAGAGAGGGAATGTGAGAGAGAGAGAGAGAGAGAACAAAACATCACCTGAAACCAGGGGAGAGAGAGGGAATGTGAGAGAGAGAGAGAGAGAGAGAGAGAACAAAACATCACCCGAAACCTGGTGAGAAAGAGAGGGAATGTGAGAGAGAGAGAGAGAGAGAACTAAACATCATCTGAAACCAGGAGAGAGAGAGGGAATGTGAGAGAGGAAGAGAACAAAACATCACACGTAAGCTGGAGAGAGAGAGAGAGGGAATGTGAGAGAGAGAGAGAGAGAGAGAGAACTAAACATCTCCCAATACCTGGAGAGAGAGAGAGGGAATGTGAGAGAGAGAGAGAGAGAGAGAGAACAAAACATCACCCAAAACCTGGAGAGAGAGAGGGAATGTGAGAGAGGGAGGGAGAGAACAAAACATCACCCGAAACCTGGGGAGAGAGAGAGGGAATGTGAGAGAGAGAGAGAACAAAACATCATCTGAAACCACGAGAGAGAGAGGGAATGTGAGAGAGAGAGAGTGAGAGAGAGAACAAAACATCACCTGAAACCTGGGGAGAGAGAGGGAATGTGACAGAGAGAGAGAGAGAGAGAGAGAACAACACATCACCCGAAACCTGGAGAGAGCGAGGGAATGTGAGAGAGGGAGGGAGAGAACAAAACATCACCCGAAACCTGGGGAGGGAGAGAGAGAATGCGAGATAGAAAGGGAAGAACAAAACATCACGCGAAACCTGGGGAGAGAGAGGGAATGTGAGAGAGAGAGAGAGGGAGAGAACTAAAC